>NW_015505478.1:714987-746881 GCF_001515645.1 Sinocyclocheilus grahami | reverse complement strand
GTCCTGATAAACCCTACGTTATATCTTGTGGGGACATTTTTGGTCCCTATTAGGAAACACACATATATATTGGCATGTATTTATTTATTTAATTTTTGCCTTCAACTACACTCATTGTTGACTGTATACCCACTGGATGTGATCAGCACGATTATTTATTGTGGAAGGTTTGTGTTTAAGTGCACTCGAGAGCACCAACGGCGTTGCAGTGCTAATGAGCAGAACGGTGTGACACTGCTGTATGTGCGCCACCGCATGTTCACAAGCAGGTTACAGAAACCCACAGCGGTTTATTAAACCAATATCTGCTCTGACACCACCAGCGAGCGCTTGATTGATGCTTCTCCGTCTCTGAGTGAAGTCCTGCTCACACAGAGCCGAGCAGAGGCGAGAGGACGCGACTGCCATTGATGACACTGAGGAGACTAAAATGGGAGAACATCACTGGAGCCCTGCTGTCAGTGAAGAGACAGACACAAAGGCGACTGACAACCGACAGCCAAAGAGCCGAACAGATGCTTCGTTTTCAATGATCGTCACACGGTAAATGTCTTCCATTCATTGGTAATATTTGCTTGAGATTTGCACCGTAGAGAAACCAGCGCCACTTTTAGCGCGCGGTTAACAATGGAATTATGACAGCGGTGATTTCCAGCTGTTCATTGTTCGCATGAAAGGTAGATGCATATAATTTGGCCCGTGCTTACCAACGGTGACTCCAAAAAAGGTAAGATACGATGCACACAGCTTCTAAACCATTAAAATGGATTAATATGTTGTCTCTGTATACAGATACACTGTTTCACTTAGGTATTTATTATGCACTGCTTAGGTATAGATGTGCATAATGATTTATACATACATGCAGTAAATACTATACTATGTAGTATGCACTGTGATATAGCAGGCACTAGAACCTTTGTGTATAGGTATATAGAAAATGCATGTACAGTACATTGATTGCAGCCTGTAGTGAGCACTATGTAGTATCTCAAATGGTTTATTATAGTATGTACTATATAATTACAATATGTATATATAAAAGTATGTGTACAGTACACGTTTGAAGTTGAGTACTGCAATGAGTACTGCAAATATTGTTGGCTCTTGTTTTATCAAGTTGTGTAATAGCATTAGTGATGCAACAATATAAAAATTCTAGTTGATGCAATATGGCAATATTTGTTTGTTATTGCTTTTAGTTGTATTCATTTCTGAAGTTATGACTGGTAACTGATAAATATTATAAATGTATAATGATTTCATATTTAATATTACCCATATTAAAATTATTATTTTAAATCAATAAAAATAACAAAAAATGTAATTTATTTTAAATGTATACTAAATATTTACAAAAGTTTTTTTATTATTTTTAGTAAGTGTAGATAACAACAAAGATCATCTAAATGTAAAAATAGAGAAAATGAGCTAGCACAATTAATTAGGCTATCAATTATCAGTCAGTATTGGCAGATTAAAAGAACTCTAATATTGCTCAATTACAGATATGGTACTGATATATATATATATATATATATGGTACTGAGGTTATTATATATTTATATATACATCATGCATCCCTAAAAGCCTCTGCTAATGACTAAAAATAAATATGTAAAATGTATGTGTAGGTACACAATAGTTCTTTCAGATGTCTGTTTCACTGTGACTCAAATATCATTACGTTCATTCATCTAAGAGGGAGCAGGATGTGCTGAACATTTCTTCTTGTTTTACATCCTCTTTCAAGGTGTGAAGAGTGACAATACAGTTGTCAGACCTTCAGGCTGGTGTTGGTGATATCCGAAAGGCTCCTAATGCGTTATCTCCCACCTTGTCTCTGTCACCATGCCCACCTTTCCACCTCTGGGCAGTAACTCCAGCACAGTGCCCTGGGACCCCGGCGCACCTTCTCTGGTGAACAGCATAGTGAAGATGGTGCTCATATCGGTGATCGTGTGCACGTCGCTTTTTGGAAACGTTTGCTAATGACTAAAAATAAATATGTAAAATGTATGTGTAGGTACACAATAGTTCTTTCAGATGTCTGTTTCACTGTGACTCAAATATCATTACGTTCATTCATCTAAGAGGGAGCAGGATGTGCTGAACATTTCTTCTTGTTTTACATCCTCTTTCAAGGTGTGAAGAGTGACAATACAGTTGTCAGACCTTCAGGCTGGTGTTGGTGATATCCGAAAGGCTCCTAATGCGTTATCTCCCACCTTGTCTCTGTCACCATGCCCACCTTTCCACCTCTGGGCAGTAACTCCAGCACAGTGCCCTGGGACCCCGGTGCACCTTCTCTGGTGAACAGCATAGTGAAGATGGTGCTCATATCGGTGATCGTGTGCACGTCGCTTTTTGGAAACGTCGTGGTGCTGCTGGTATTCCAGCGCAAACCACAACTTCTCCACGTTGCCAACCGTTTCGTGCTTAACCTGCTCCTGGCCGACCTACTGCAGACGGTGCTGGTCATGCCCTTCGCCATCGCCGCCACCGTGCCTGAGGTCTGGCCGCTGGACGCCCGACTCTGCCAAGCCCTTGTGGTGCTCATGCACCTGTTTGCATTCGCTGGCGTCAACACCATCATTGTGGTATCCGTAGATCGCTATTTGGCCATCATCCACCCGCTGTCCTACCCCACACGAATGACACCTCACCTGGGTACCAACCTGATCGCTCTCACATGGCTTCTTAGTGTACTTCAGAGCACTCCGCCGCTTTATGGATGGGGAACCATCGAATTTGACCGGCGCCACAAAGCCTGCACTGTTGTGTGGTCCTCAAGCTACTCGTATTCAGCCCTGGTGTCTGCACTTTCGTTCTGGCTGCCTGTGGTGATCATGCTTTGCTGTTATTGGATGGTATTCAGGGCGGCAAGGCGGCAGAACGCCCTCGTTCACCCCATCCAATCCAACCCCCCTCCATGTTCCCAAGCATCCTGTTCCAGCCCCCAAAGGCATCCCCAACCGAAAGGCCCCTTTTCAGCCTCTTATCCCATCAGAACCCGCCATAGACGCTTCCATTACCACTGTAAGGCGGCGCGGGTGGTGTTCGTCATCATGGCATCCTACGTGTTCAGCATGGGCCCGTACAGCATACTAAGCACGATATCTATTTACTCTAGTGCAGCGGTGCCGCCCTGGTTGGCCTCGATGGCGCTCATTCTCTTCTTCCTGCAGTGCTGCTTACACCCCTACATCTATGGCTACATGCACCGCAGCGTACGCAAGGAGTTCCTGGCGCTACTCTGCGGGCCGCTGTGTGGGCAGGGCCGGATCAGTCAGGGCTCCGCCGTGGACAGTTGCTTCACGGTGACGGATGGACGCATGGCACACACCCATCTCTCAAGCCAGGCTGCCCGAGTGTGTCCTCTCCGAACCTGGGAGGAAGGCACCACGTCTTCTTCCCCTACAGAGAGGAGGTCCAAAGACAGCCGTAAGGAAACCACCTCCATCAGTCTGAGCTCAGAGAAGGAGCTCACTGTACACAGCAATACCAACAAACAACCTGAGGAAACACCTACAGGCAAATTCTGAACATATCTGGGGTACATACATCTCTTTTGGTTTCCATTTAGAGCACAATTTGGTACTTTTGAATCAAATACTGTGCCTTTAAACACAAACTCACTGAATACACTGTAACCACACTCTGAGACAAAAAGGTACAAAAACTGTCACTGGGGCAGTATCCTTTTAAAAGGTACTAATATGTGCCATTTATTTATTAATATGTACACTTTAGGTGGTAATATGTATCTTTAAGATACTAATATGTACCCTTTAGGGGAAAAAATTGTCCAAAATGTCCCTTCTTAAAAGGTACCGCCCCAGTGGCAGCTTCTGTACCTTTTTATCTGAGAATGCATATTTGTTCTGCTATATGTAACCATATGTGTTCCTAGCTATGCTATGGACCTATATGGTTAGTATTTACAAAAATAACATTGACAACAACAACATAAAAGCCTAGCAAACATATTTTCTTGGCTGGATAATAGACTGTTTAAATGATCTTTTAGTCAAGAGTTAGATTTATTTATTTTAATTTTATATTCAGTATATTTTTTCCAGAAATTAATACTTGTATTCAGCAAGGATGCATTCAATTGCATTAAAATGCATTGAAATCATGATGTTCACAAAAAATATTAAGCAGCGTAATTGCTTTCAATATTGATATTAAGATGTTTTTCTTGAGCATCAAATCAGCATATGAATAATTTCTGAAGGATCATGTGACACTGCAGACTGGAGTAATGGCTGCTTGAAATTCAGCTTTGCCATCACAGAATAAATATCATTAATAATATTATTTTAAAATGATATTTATTCTGTGATGGCAAAGCTGAATTTCAACCATCAGTTGCAGTATTTGTCATGGTTATTTAAACAGACTAGAAATAAGGTCTGAATAATCATTTAATACACAAGGCTTGACATCTAATATCTTTTTATGTGTTGTTTAAAATATAAAATATTGGAGACATAGTATAAAGTGCTCCATCAAATACAGAATATTGATTTTCTTTTAGTGTTTTAATATCATACTTACAATACTTGGGAGTAAATTGTTGGAAAAATATTTTTTGAGACAGCACATAGTAGTGTATAATATGTCTAACAAAATGAATGTTCTTTGTATACATCCATGTCAAATGTATTGCTACTTTACAATTTAAAGACAAAGCATTCCTTATGTCGTTTTAAAATGAATTTACATGTGGAAAGATTTTGGTCTATTTTTCTAAGCATACATATCAACTTTGTTATACAACTGAATCATTGTCACTGGAATCGTAGTTCTCTTACAGAAACAATGTAAATGTAAGAGTAATTTCAAGCAAAAGGAACCTAAATTGGGGGGGGTAACATTTTATTTATTTATTGTTCATGCACCAATAATACTTAAGCGATGAATCACAGCATTAGGGTATGGGTCACTGTATTTATGTTTGTGTTTAAAAGATGTGTAATTTGGAGGGGTTTCAGTGTTTTGAAGAGGGTGAGTCACATTTCACCCCAAAATGAGAGAGAGAAAAAAATTAAGCCTTCTTTCCAGACCATAATTTTTTTGCATCCCACCCATCCAACCATTTCTTATTACCTTAATGTAAAAAAAAGGAAATATTAATTCAATTTTAAGTATTTCTATTTCATGCTAGTATTTGTTGAACTGCCATTTTATTTATAGATTTATTTATTGCTGGGTTTATTTTTGAATTTTTGTGCATGTGAGAAATGTGACCTGGACATGCTTTCGTGAGATTCACCCAAGAGCAGCTAATGAGCTCAGGATCTCAGGGTATTTATGATGTACCTCTTGACCGGTGTGAAGAGTCCGCTCTCTTTATGAGTGCCTCCCTAGATAAATTGTACATCATCTCTGTGTCATACGAGATGTTCAATCCCCTCACACTGCCAAACTGACATGATTAAACAAGCAGGCTTCGACACTGCTGAAGCACTTTATGTTATGGAGTTCAACCACTGCATTAAGGCAGGAATGTTAACCGATCTTGAGCACTTGGCTTGACCCTGTACAAAATAGGACTGCTAGTGCTTCAATATTAATTTCTGGCTGGGGCGTTTAGAAGTCAGCTGAATCAATCATGAGTCAAACCCGCAATTTCCTCTGCTACAGCAAGTGTTATATTGAAACAAGTGAGTGCAGCAATACATATCACAGATATTATCAACTGTATACCAGTTTCCAGCAATGTCTGCAGCACTTGTAAACTGTAGACAGTCACTTTCAAAAAACAAAACAGCAGAGTCAGCTGAAACATGTCATCATGTTTACTTCAACTGTAACAACCGACTGTTATATATATATATATATATATATATATATATATATATAAAGCTTAGAATTAGACATTTTTTGTAATGATGTACTTTGTGATTTATTTTTTTTCATTATAACATTGTGAAGAATGTTTCTGTATACCTTTAAAAAATTTGATTTGCAGAAAAAATAAAGGTTTTTTTTTTTTTTTTTTGCAGTATGTTCCTGCAGATCCACAGCAGGTTAAAATAATCACTCCATCACTGCCGTCAAGATGTAAATAGTTGCACAGCTAGGGCTATGTTGTAGTTTAATGCGGCTGAACATGGAGTGAGGATAAGATTTTTATGTTCCTGCACACACTGGCTTAGGTGATACTCCTCCTCACTTATTTAAAAACACACCAGCTACCTGACGTTGCATTAAACATAAATTATTCTCAAGGCTGCAGCTGCGGTATCGCCCGCTCAGCTGCTGCTGCAAAGTTCAGGAGATCTTTAGTCGTGTGAGTCATTATGCAGTCAAAATCCGTTTATGAAAGGAACAAGGTGTGCGTCTGGTTTGAAACGGCATTGACTCCATCGATTCACCAGGCATTTGGGAGCCAATTTCTTTCTTCAAAAGCAACCCGAGAAAATTTAATGCATGAACGATACGCAAGGAGCAGCAATAGAACTAAGAAAAACTAGCAATATAAGCTATTTCTAGGCTTCACGCGACTGTTATATATATATATATATATATATATATATATATATATAAAGCTTAGAATTAGACATTTTTTGTAATGATGTACTTTGTGATTTATTTTTTTTCATTATAACATTGTGAAGAATGTTTCTGTATACCTCATCATAAGACCTGAAGCTCAGTACATTCTGTGGGTTTTAAATTAAAATGATTGGAAAAAGATGTGCAAGCATGTAGTTTTCTTAACGTAATTATATTTAAATAATTTACAAAGTATAAAAATCACTAAATATCTCCCATTATTTCGACATTATTACTTGTATAAAAGAGCCCTGTAGCAAAAACAATGTGCTTCTTAAACATTCAATTTCCTGCACTCAATAAAAACTGTTTATCACCAAGACAAAACTATAAAAACATAACAAAACAAAAGTAGTTTTATGATACTAGCAACAAAGTAAAAAATATTACTGATATTCACCAATAGGTGATATTATAGAGGTTACTGTGGTGTGGTTTTACATGTTTTAAGGTGCAGTCACATTAGCGAAATTTAGGTGAAATTTAATGGGCAAAAAAGTTCCTTCGTATATTGTCAATAACGTGATGCATAAAGCAGAGCTCACACAGGAGTCACTTTAAAACAAAGCAGCTTGTCTTGAACCCGTAGCAAAATCTTTCACCCTCACGTGAAATTCCTGATCGCGTTAATTCCCATCTAAACGACTGCGAAAAATTCCTTACAGGTGCAAAATCAACTAGGCTAAATTTCACGGGCAAAAAAAAAAACCCCAGTTACAACAAAGTAACTTCCAAACCAATTTTCTATTCTCAACATGTCATCTTCACGTGACCAACTTGACACGACAAAATCTGTGTGGGGGAAAACGTTTTAGCCCCCTTTTAGCCCTCAAGCGAAACTCCCAAACATGTGGATTCCAATCAAAAATGACTGTATTTCCTTGTGAAATTCCACCAAATAATGGTGTGTTACATTAGTGAAACTTATAATGTAGTGATGCTACACCACTTACTCAGAGGTCACTTCCAAACTAAGCAGCTTTATATTGATCAGTGTGACAAATCTGTGCGCTCAAACTTCAATCCTATGAGAAATCTGCATGTGGAATGTTTTCACGTGTCACACAGTCTGCGATGACTGCATTTAGCCCACGGAATTTCACTGTAAAGGTAAATATGACTGCACCCGAAACTGTGTCCCATCTGATCTTTCAAAAATGTACAAAGGCTAAAACATGGACAGAAATAACTGTATTAAATACACAAATTGTGTCTTTACAGATGATTAAATAAAACACAATGTAAAACATATATTTGGATCAGTATAAAAGCATAATAAGACACAAAATACATAAGATATGGACTTCTGCTCTCAGCGCGGTAGGTTTAGCTGGAATGAAGTCATAGGCAACGCGAGACAAGTAAAGCACTAAAAAAAGGGTCTTTGGAGTTCACACACACCTACTGCAGGTCAGTGAATTACAGTTGAGCCAAACACACCATCCGTTCTTTTAACCTTCATTAAACTTTCACATGAAAGCTGATCTGTAAAAAGATGATGTTGTGTTCTCCAAATGTCCCTCCCTTAGTCCACCTTCAGCACGCTGTAGATTTTATTTACAAACCAGAAGCAGGAGAAGAAGCCCATAGTACCTGCACAGAAGGAGACATGTTTGAGAATTAATGTGAGAAATAAAATGAAGAGCACCGGCCAACATAAAAGATGTCACAAAATGTGCCAGACTAACTAATAGTGTGCACATTATGAAACAGTGCTTCTATTAAAACCACATTTAGAGTCATTTGGGTGGCATTTTATAAGATAACCATCTATTAATAGTGCAGCAAATTATCTGACAGAGCCAAACTGAGCTGAGTGTAATGAAGCACAGGATTCAATCTAATCATCGCTGGGGCGGCAGTGACAGCCAACCAACAATAGGTCTGATTGAAATCTTTAGCTCGGAATCTATTTTCAGATGCGTTTATATACACACGATTCTCAGTCCTCCCCCTCACCTTCCACACACGCTCTCGCTGTATCTTCACTTGGCTCTCAGGATCTAAAAAGTCATGCTAGTTTGGACAAAAACAAGCCATTTCTGGGAACCGTTGCTTTAAGGTGTGGGACTGAGAGGGTAATGGAGATCCAGTAAGCCTCGTTTCAATCGTGCCTTACATTTTCACCCCTCAAGTGTGCATGGAAGTTGCCATAACAGCCGTAGCCAGGGATGCTAAAGCATCTAGTAGAATCCATGGCAACAAATAGATTGTGGCTAATATCTACTCAGAAAATCGATGACGGTGGTTTCCCATCATTCAAAGCAAAGCCGTAAGAACTGCAGCAATTACACTGGTAATCTGGAGGGTTTTTGTAAAGGTTCAACATGAAATGCCGCTGAGGAGCTTGGGCTATTTTACTGAGTCGATCAGTCGCAGTTGTACAGCTGTAGAATCGCTTTACTTCATGCTGGGTGAGGAAAACACTTGCTGCAAAGCTAAAAAAGACATTTACATGCCATTTGTAGAGAAACAGGTAAGCATGTGTAGATGTTATCAACCAACAGCTGTTTACGGCTGGCAGACAGCTGGCCATCTCTCGCCACCTCCGCCTCAGCATATCAATGAGGGAAAGTGACAGAGATTTGATTAAGGCCGGAGGGAGCGCCGCTGTCTTTCAACAACAACAATAAAAGATGAGGAATATTTATAGGTGTCCCAATTACCCTCAGCCTAAACACAGCATGACCCATTGGGCAGGAACAAACCAACCAGAACTGGTCACCCGCCAAACGAAAGGACCAGAAGGGAGACACTGCAGCACCAAATCCATGAGGAAATCTGAACATTTTATATTGTAGGCGAAGTAAAATAAGGCAAACATTTTGCATGTTACACTAACCACAGTAAGCATTGACTTTCAGGAACAGGATACAAATTGCATCAGCTGCAGTAATAACAACGTAGCCACTATTAAATATGTTTGCATATTTAACTTAGTTGCAATGTAATTCTATGCGTAAACTAAATATTTACAGAAGCCTGTGACCAGGAGTAACAGCAACAAAAATAGCAGATTGCATTTCATAAGATCTTATTTTACCTGTCAGACTTCAATCCTTTAGGAATATATGATAATGCTGACATTTACACTCATTTACATTTTATGAAAGAGAAAACATTATTTGTGCATCTGTCCGTGGTGTGTTATTTTTAATGTTTTTTTTGTATCAGTATTTATTCATCCTTATTCATTTTAAATGCAGTTTCTGAATGTTATTTACATAAGAATACCTATTAAGTTACTGACCATTAAGTAGTATCATATTTCAAAGGAAACATAGTTTTGTGAGGCAAAAGACATTTAGAAGAATTTAGAATCTCGTATTTCAAGGCTGCAATTGGATCATTGAGGGTTAACGTCATATTATGCCACTCCACATTACTTTATAGAGACCTTATTTGCTACATGGATTATTTTAACGATCTCTTTACCAAGTTTCTGAGCCTTGATCGTGTAAGGATCCTTGCTGTCACTCTCGGAATGCATCAAAAATATCTTAATTTGTGTTCCGAAGATGAACGAAGGTCTTACAGGTTTGGAACGACATGAGGGTGCGTAATTAATGACAGAATTTTCATTTTTGGGTGAACTATCCCTTTAAGAACAAATGGTGCAATCAAATAAAGAACTAACTTGTAAGTTAACTATGTTAACAGTTACTAAGCTTTTAGTGTGGATTTCACGTTCCAATTTAAGTAACAACTTCCGAACGGCTGATGCAAACCCTACCCCGTAGATCAAACATGATGAATGGTACACACTTAGTTCTGCAATCTTAACGATTAGCCTAAACATTGTTCTCGTGCTGCAGTGTCACTATTACCGGTTAAGGGTTAAACTGGTCATTTGATTGAGGAGGAGTATTCAGTGAAAGGTCATTCAGTGCAGGACTCATAAGACTGATTAAGTTCCTCATTAGTATGTGGAACAGACTACATGTGTTGTATGCTTGTTTTTCATTACAGCCAGTGAAGACAACACAACAGAAAGACTGCAACTGAAAAGAAAGACTGAATTCAAATTCAGACTGCAAGCTAAAACTAAAAGTATTATTTATTTTGACATTTGCTGTAGATTCGCTCGGTCTTTCAAAAACAGCACAGGAAGCACTGTATAGCTCTATTAATCTGTGATAAAAGAATAAATTGTAACTTCAACCTGGTTTTCTCAAGTAGGTCATGACACAAATCTATTCTCTAATTTAGGGTTTCACAAACGAGGCTGCAAATAAAATCCTAAAAATATATTGTATATATATATATATCATATACAATATATACTAATAGTATAGTCTATACTATAGACAATAATAATAGTAACAATAATAATAATAATATGTAAAATAAAATAAAAACCATATCTAAATTATACTATTATAATTATGCTACTGTAAATTACATTATAATTGTAATTATACTACTAAAAAAGATTAAATATTCTATTTATTTACTTGCATGTCATGTGACCATTAACCAACTTCAGAGAACAAATGTTAAATGACTGAAATATTAATATTACATTTCAGGGGGTAATTCAAGTAAATATTTTCATCAAAGGGATCTGGTTGACAAAAACGTTTGGGAATCCCTACTCCAATCACAAAGTGTATATGCATGAAAATATTTTTAAAGCTAAAGCAAATCATGCCATCTTCCACCTACCTGTAAAAATGAAGAAAATGAGCACCATGATCAAGGTGTAGCCAAAGTAGAGGATGGTGCTCGCAGCCCCTATAATTTGTAGTTTTGAGAAGAAGTAATGCACTGCGTAGACAAACAGATACACTGCTGTGAAACCGCTGGTCAGGAATGATCGCCACCACCAGTGATAATCCTGTCAAACACAAATAAGAAGGCTTTAAATAAAAGTCAAAAACACCAGCAATTATTAAAATAAATAGTAATAGCACTTTTGACAAATGTTTAAAATGATGTAGACTCATATGAACTAAAGACTCATTCAAATCAGTGGCCTAGGAAAAAAAGACTTTATACTGACCACTAGATGTCAGTATAAAGTCCTTGACTGTCATATTAGTTGTTTTTGAACAACCAGCAAACACAAAAAATGTCAAATGTAAAATGGTACACTGAAATTAGTTTTGTTTAAAAGATGTTAGATCTCACCTCTGCACATAAATGGAAGTAGCAGAGCAGAACAGTTGCCTCAGAGCAGGTAATGACCAAGATGATGAAGACCAGGAAAAGGAAGCCAAACATGTAATACATCTGATGAGACCTGCAGAGAAACATTTGCATGCACCGTTAGGACCAAAACATCAATCCTCAAATCAACTCATTTCAGCATGATATGATTTCAAATCATACCAAATACTGTTAAGGATGAAGAAGAGCTGGATGAAGATGCAGCCAAAGGGCAGGATGCCACCCATGATGATGCCCGGCACGGGTTTGGTGAAGAAGGACTGCTGAGGAATTTGGCGTGGGATCTGGTTTGTTTGCACTGGTGGCTCGATGCCCTGTTAAAACAGGAAAACAAAAACACACCCACATTCATGATAGCATGACAGCGTGCCAGAAGAAAAGCTGGGAACAGATGGGAAACGCAATAACAGCTGATTCAAAGAGATACTCAGAAATACAAAAATAGGAATGCGAAAGAGTATCAAAATCTGGGAGCTAATTATTAAATGTAATTTCTCAAGTGTGGAATGAGCACCTGTCAGAATGCCAGGAATTAAAAATGTGCTTAAGAAGTTGGTCTGTTAAAGAAGGCATACTCACTGGTTTTTTGAAACCGAAGTATGCACCCACAAAAGTGAGAGGAACAGAGATGCCAAACCACAGTGCCAGGATGGCCACCAGTGTACCAAAGGGAACAGCAGCGGAGGAGCCCTCTACCCACAGGATCAGATTCATCAAGAAGAAATCCACAAACACAATCCTGCAAAAATATAGCATACTGAAACTGCATACTGGCATACATCATTTTATTCCTGTTGTCAGCAAATCTATTACTGTTTGCATTAAAGACAGTATTCAACTTACCCAGGACACAAAAAGGCGGTGAGAAGAACATTGGTTTTCCAGTTTTCACCACCGAAAGCTGATGAAACCAAGGGAAATTAAGGGAAGCAATCAATATTAAAACTGCCAACAGGGTTTTTCAAAACTGTACATCTGTAAATAACATCTGCACATTCACAATTCTATATATTTTGCATTTTCTATATTTTTAATCACTGTATTGATTTGTATTATTTTTACATTTTATTTCCCATTTTTATTATTGTGTTATATTCTATTTTATTGCCTTTATCCTCAAGTATGTCTGTACTTTTTCTGCACTGGAGGGTCCTTTCAGCAAGATATATTCCTTGTTTGTATAAGCTTCCTTGGCAATAAAGCTCATTCTGATTCATCTTTAACATATTTAAGGTGGACTACATTAAAATGCAGGAAATGAACAGAGGAAAAAATTAATAGCTCTTCAAATGAAAAATTACAATGCTTTCATAATGATTCCAGAAGAAAATAAGGTAAAATAAGTGTTCCATATTGCAATATTTCCTTACTCTTATAGAGTCTGGCAGACACGTATCCAGCAGATGTGCCAAGTAGAACCCACAACACCACTGCACAGGTCATGAGAGCCCCTCTGTTGGCTGGAGACAGGAAGCCCAGGCAGGCCAAGACTAAAGAGAAAAGCAGGATTGTTACTTTTTCATTTAATGCTATTGGTAACACTTTAGTATAGGGACCAATTCTCACGATTAACTAGTTGCTTATTAGCATGCTTATTATTAACATATTGGCTGTTTATTAGTACTTATAAAGCACATTATTCTGCATGACCATATTCTACTTCCCTAATCCTACCCAAAACCTAAACTTAACAACTTCCTAACTAACTATTAATAAACAGCAAATTAGGAGTTTACTGAGGCAAAAGCCGAAGTTAATGGTTTGTTAATGGTGAGAACTGGACCTTAAAATAAAGTGTGACCATGCTAGGATGACAGTAATAAGAAATAACAAATTACCAAACTGTGTACAACCATTTTTAATTGATCACAACATATATTACGCATAAAAAAACGAATTAAAAATAAAGGATTAGTGGACAAAAGTTCACATTTCTGGAATGCACTCAAATATTAAAGTGTTCTCAAAATACTAGAGAATTAATCCTTTATGTTTAACTTGTACAATACAAAATCTGCAGTGCATTTACTTTATTTCTGCTCCAATGCACTTACAAAGGGTGATGAAGGTCATGATGAAGACCTGAGTGCCCTGTCCGAGGAAGATGGACAGAAGCATGCCCATCCTGGGCGGCCTGAACACGTCACCGTGTACCTGCTTCCAGCCAGACTCCTCCTGGGCTTCCTCCTGCAGGAGATATAACAGTAAATCTCAATATGACTTCACATGAACGACATCCGGTAAATCATTATGGACAGTCGTCAAACTCAATTATTGAAATTGTGAAGGAAAAGCAGATGGTATGTGCCACACATGCTTTATCAGTGACATTACCTATTCATTGCAAAATAGCTCCCTTCATTTTTTTACCTTGATTGGTGAGCATGGTATTGTATATTTACACTTGTTTTACCAAGTTCCAGAAGCCACACAATCCTCATATCATAATCACCAGTGACAACATAAGCTAATAAGCTTACATAGGTAACGTTTGCAGCTGGAGGGATCTTAACCCAGTCTGCCTGTGAATGTCACAACAGAGGATTCAGTGACTGGAGGTATTCTTACAGTTATTAAAATGAGAAAAATAAGATCACACTGAAACTAAGAGAAAAGCTATCGGTCTGTCTGTGCTTGAGCATTAGGATTTACATAACCCAAGAAACAAACATAATATATAACTGGAAATTTGCTCTAACAGTTTGTGCGTATTTGGGAGCATCAGCTCTGTTGACGCAAGATACTCTGGTGACATTACAGACTCATTCATTTCTTCTGTTATCTAGGTAAATACTGGAATGAGAACAAAGTAAATTCAAGGTACCTGGTCCATCTGGTTGTACCGAGCAATATCCTTGTGCAGTGTTCTAAGCATGATCATGGCCACCATGCCAGACAGGAAGAGCACAATGACTAAAGAGTTCATGATGCTGAAAAAATAAAATGAAGATGGGCCATTAATATATGTATGGAGATATGGTATGATGATATTTACAACTAGCTTGTGCTCACCTGAACCACTGAATGTTAGTGTGAGGCATGGAAACCAAAATGTAATCCCATCGAGAAGCCCACCTAATATCATCATTTTGCTAGAAAAGGGAAAAAAAAACTCTATTACACATAGTTCTTTCCAACCATCTCATTGTACTGACTCTATAAACAAACGTACCTTAAATGTAACTGAATAAGTGTAGGTGACTTTGAGATTACTCTTGAAATCTGCTGGTATGTCCATGGGAGTTTCTTCACATGTTGGATTTTCGTCATTACTATGCTTTATGCTGTCCAACATTCAACACATAAGCATTACTCTTATGTAACAAACTATACTACAGACAAGATAATGTTGATTTAATGTTCTACTCTATGCGCATTACAGTAAATATTTACTCTGTTTTCTTATTAAAGTGTGCTTGCAAACAGGTGTCACTATGCCTAACTTTCAATTCTAGTTAAATATGAAATCTGAAACTGATCATATAGGCCCACAGAATGTGGAGCAAGAGCTAAAATTAGGTCTTAAATACACCATTTCAAGTCAAGTTAGTAACAGACAGTTAGTTGCAAAATCAGACCTCCGAGGTTCCAGTGTTGCCGCCACAAGTCGAGCATGCATCCCATTCGTTTCATCTCCACTGTGGTAATGTATGGTGATGTCCACATGGTTGAAAACATAATAAGTGTTCTTCTTGTTGAAATCAGCCTAAAAGAGTGGATAAAATCATGTCAGAAGCTAGTCAGAATCAACAAAAATCAAAAAGGCATATTTCGATCTTATTTTATTTTGAAGAAAAAAAAATAAAAAGCTGAAATGTTATTAATCAGCAACACATTGTGTCAATGTTCTGTTCTTGGTGATGTATTTTATATTATATTATCCTGTAAAGATTTAACCAATAATGTTTTAAACATGTGAATGAATGAATAAGCATATATAGTTTTATTTGTATTTTTATGTATAATGTATTTTAGATTATTATATTATGCTGTAAAAATGTAAACTAATAATGTTTTTGAACATGTGAATGAACATATAAAGTTTTATTTAATGGACACTTTCCACAGATGACTTGTTTCCACAGATATTAACATTGCAAACGTAGCCAAGTTTGTTAGCAAAGCAATTCTAATACAACGGCTGATGGATTAATGGCAAATTTGACATCTTTCTCTCTTCCAACTAACAATCACTCTCTGTGTTTTTCCTCTTTGGTTAACTCATAAAAATTATATCATGAATGTTTTCTTTTGCTAGTGGAGCAAAAAGGCGCAAAGCTTTTGCTCATTATTATGACTTCCTCTTCTGTGAAATATGAAAAGGGTCCATTGTATCTGAACACCAGTCAGTAGGATTCAATAGGATTCAATAACCAAAACAGTTAGTTTAATGTTTTAAACATGTGAATGAATGAATAAGCATATATAGTTTTATTTGTATTTTTATGTATAATGTATTTTAGATTATTATATTATGCTGTAAAAATGTAAACTAATAATGTTTTTGAACATGTGAATGAACATATAAAGTTTTATTTAATGGACACTTTCCACAGATGACTTGTTTCCACAGATATTAACATTGCAAACGTAGCCAAGTTTGTTAGCAAAGCAATTCTAATACAACGGCTGATGGATTAATGGCAAATTTGACATCTTTCTCTCTTCCAACTAACAATCACTCTCTGTGTTTTTCCTCTTTGGTTAACTCATAAAAATCATGAATGTTTTCTTTTGCTAGTGGAGCAAAAAGGCGCAAAGCTTTTGCTCATTATTATGACTTCCTCTTCTGTGAAATATGAAAAGGGTCCATTGTATTTGAACACCAGTCAGTAGGATTCAATAGGATTCAATAACCAAAACAGTTAGTAAATTTTTAGTCCATTCCACAAATACTGTATGTATTATATGTTTAAGACATAATGTCTAACACAAACTTAACCATGCTACATCAAATGTTTGTATCACCATCCCTAAAACAGGGATTACAGCCTATTCCAACAATAAAATTAAATAAAAAATGTCATAATCTTAACATAATTTACAGAATTGATATTCAATTCATTGCATTTACCCCAACTTTTTATTCTATCACACTTATTCCATCACAGACTGCCAGCTCACAACTAAAGTAGCATAAAAAGCTGTCTCTCTCACATTTATCACACAGGCATCCTTTGGCTTTCCTTCTTGGTTCACTAGACATCCAATGGGAAATCCTGGGTTGCAGACTTTCTGATTGTCCTCCACAATGTAACACCATGTCACTGGCATGTTGTCAACAATCCTGCAAAACAAGTTTAAGGATAAACCAAACCCACTTATCTTTTATGGCAAACCATAAGAGATCGCGTAAAGAATTACATGCCCAACCCTCCATTGACAAACTGATATTGTGTCTTTTGTGTCGATGACAACTTTTATTTTGTTATTGCTACAACCACACCTACCGTAGGAATCACACCTAGACTTACCAGTGGTGCTGGTAATTCAGCTCCATTCCTTTCTTTAGAAAGTCCAACTTTAACTTGTCTTCTCTTGAACCTGTATCATACGATTTGGTGCAGACCTTCACACAAGCCTTGTCAGCCTTAAATGAAAACTAAGGAGAATTTCGAAAATCAGTATATGAAGGATCTATCCATTATGTGAGAAGAGTTCATTTGAACACATTAATGCAGAATAGTAACAACTAGGCAATATATGATTATATATGACATTATAAAAAACAAAACACAAAAGGAAGAAGTGTCTGTCAGTTGCAACTACAACTAGTAAAAACTTGACAAACGAGATGCCAGCTCTCAATGAACAAGGTGTGTAATCTTCTAAATGTCACTGCCACAATGATATTAAATTACAATGATTAAAAAACTAAAACAATTTCTTACTTTATAAGGTGACGTCTCTATTCTTTCTCCAAATAACACCTGCCCAAGGTTCTCTGAGGGCCTGTTTTCATCCGTATCTTTGCAAAAATCAAACCTAAAGCAAAAAGTATTCCCTCACTGGTCAGTCCTTGTATAGAAATGCATGCAGATATAATAATAAAGCTTATATTGTAAAGCTCAAGAACACTTACGCATCATATTCATAAGGCAGGACTGATTCCACTGAGTCCAGTCTATTCACAAACAGCTGTATCTCAGTCTGTTGGATAGACAGCAGGGGAGTGGGGTCAAGGGGACAGTTGACTATTAGTCATATCTCAGAGATCAACACTTTTTATTTTGAACATGAATTTGCAATGCAGAGAATTCAGAATGTGCTTATTAACTCAATGCCTAAACATGTATTTTACAGGACAGCAAAAGCTCACCTGGCATTCCTCCGCATCTCCTTTCGAGTTTTGCTCGCAAAAACTGACTGGTGCTAAACCCGGAAGGTAGAATCCTAAACTCGAGCTGACTACTGTTAAACTCAGCAAAAATATAAAACTCGGATTTAAAGGCTTCATTTTTCAAAGATAGCGTCCTGCGAGAATTCCGGTTTACTCTGCTGGAGCAAACCATAAAACTAACCGGTGACAGCCCACACAAAAGATCACCAAGACAACGAGCTCGCAGCTGCTACTGACTCAAGAGAGATTTGTATCAGAGTCACTTCCTCACTGTGCACATAACCCCGCCCACCGGTGGCCCCGCCTCCAATTCATCTACAAAACTGGATTTTCAATTACATTTTTATAAATACATTTTTTTTATCTTTATCTTTTTTGTGTATGTATGTATTTTCCAAATTACTGCTACACGTGAAACTTTCTATTGATGCTATTTCATGTTCTCCTGAATGTGTTTTTTAATAAAAAGAAAACGTTTAATTTTGTAATTAATATATTTATACCATCAATATATTTCAATTAATTAAATCATGTTTATTTGTTTTATTTAATTATAAATAATTAATTATATTTAGGCTGTATCTACTTTATTTTCTGCTTTTGTTTATTTTCCCCCTTTTTTGTTACATATATGTAAAGTTTGTCATAACGCTCATCAATGTTTTCCTGAAGGAAATGGCAGTACTAGCCTACCACCAGTCCCACAGGTGAAAATAAACTTTCTTTTTCAATAATAACAATAACAATAATAATACTAATAACAATAATAATAATAATAATGCCAGACTTGACTTGATATGGAAACACTCAACTCTGTAGAGTTCTAACTTAAAGTATGATGATATGTCAATTGTCATATATTTAATGGCCAGTGGATAGCAAACAAAATACAATTATTATATTATTAGGGACGTTCCAAATATATATAATATTCATTTGACATTTTCTGAGGCGGGTAATATTGTTCGTTTGGTCATATGATCTCAAACATTTATTTAGCTACAGATAAGACTGGAATCTTAATGCAGTACACAGTTTAAATACATATTTAAAACTCTATTAATTTATTTTGTGTACTATTCATTCATGAGTGCAGCTGTGATGTGGCCGGTTTTCGCTATACAGGACTTGAGTACAGTTTGCAAACATGACAGTAGGGGGCGTGAGAGACTTTTAAACCGTTAAGTTCCTCCCTCTGACCATAGAGTAAATGACTGTGCTGCTGGGCGGGTCCGAAACCTGTTTTTATACAGTCTATGGTCGAAACAGACATAAACCAGCAGGCGCTTTTGTTTGTGTCTGTTGATCCTGAGGTAAGTAAATGGCTAATTTAAACAGATTCGTCTAAGTGTACTCATGGGTTTTGGTTAGTATGTGGACGTTTCATCTGGCAATACCGTAGCCATGTATATTTAGCAGCTGTGATGGTAACTGAAAATGGCCTTGTGTAACGTTAGATGGTAAACGACAAGATGTTTTTCTAAACGCACATTTCAATCGCCATTTTGGATTTGCATGTGGCGTTATTCGCTTATGTACTTTAATCTAAGTATTGCTGTGTAGTTAAATCAAATGTGTTTATCATGCCTTTATGATGTTCTTAATCAAACATGTGTTGTTAGTTAGCCATACGGCCTGAAGAGGGCTCAAGCTGCTGCATCTGCCAGTAGCTTTATGATTTTAAGCGTCCGCCATTTTGTGAGCCATGCTTTAAAATGCTCATGTAAATGTCATGCAAACTGGTCAACCGAAACGTTTAGTGTCTTCTGTAACTATATTTGTGAAGTTCGTAAGTTAGTCTTTGCACGTGTTCAACACCTGCAGCTAGCCAGGCAGGGCCTAACAGCTCATGGTTGCAGGGTTAACCATCTATTTCAAAGAACGATTAAATTAAACGTGTTTCTGTTACCGAATAGCTTTTCTAACTTCATTAACCTTGCAACAACATGTACTGGCATTTTGCGTTGCTCCTTAGCATGTAATGTTGTTAAAATTGTTTAGTGCTCTGGTCTCCCAACATGGTTAGGTTGGACTGTTTGCTGGTTTTAGGCACTTTTGAGTTATTCCGGATGAGAGACCAGCTTATGTTGGTTTTAAGCTGTTAATTTATTTTTTCTAAGACGAAAGACACTGGACTATTCTCATGCATAAATGTCTCTCCCCTGCAGTGGCAATAGTGGAAAGCATGGCTGAGGCAGACCGACCAGGGAAGCTCTTCATCGGTGGCCTGAACACTGAAACTAGTGAGAAGGTCCTTGAAGCGTATTTCAGCAAATTTGGCCGAATATCAGAAGGTACTTGTAGTTTTTGTATGATTTAAATTACTTGCTTGTAGAACTGTCTGTCGGTTGTGCAAAATTAATAAATATAATATTGGAATTTGTTTTAGACGAGAGCTAAAAATGTCATTGAAGCATTTGGTGTAATCGTATGTTTTCCTCCAACTTGTCTTTTGTAGTTCTGTTGATGAAGGATCGTGAAACAAATAAATCTAGAGGCTTTGCATTTGTAACTTATGAAAATCCTGGTGACGCAAAAGATGCAGCGAGGGAAATGAATGGAAAGGTGTGTAGTAATGGTGTGAACTTCAGATGTGTGAGCTGTGATGAAGATTTGTGGCAGTGATCTGTTTGAACTGATAGTCCACAATTGTCCTCTAAGAAGTTCTGAGCTTACATAATGGTAGCACACGTGCTTGTATCTATTTGTCTGTCTAATTTAAGAGCAGTTTCCTAAAAGTCTGTTACTTGTGTTAAAGCCCCTTGATGGAAAGCCTATTAAAGTGGAACAGGCCACAAAACCTCAGTTTGAGTCTTCAGGACGCCGTGGTCCACCACCAACACGGAGTCGTGGCCCTATTAGAGGTCCACGAGGGTCCAGGGGAGCACCAAGTGGAATGCGGGGACCACCAAGCAGAGGTACCATTCAGAACTTTATACCCAACCCCCTTTTTTAATTTGTGCCATGATGACACCATTTTGATGATCTGTTTGAACTGATTGTCCTCTAAGAAGTTCTGAGCCTATGCTTAATATGCATGCTTGCTGCCTAAATATTACCAAGATAACGTAGGTATTGTAGAACCCTTTTTTAAAGGCATGTCATCCAGAGGGCCACCGCCACTGAAAAGAGGACCCCCAGTGCGGAATGGAGGACCCCCACCCAAGAGATCTGCACCCTCTGGGCCAATGGGCAGACGTGAGTTGGGCGAATATGCACAGATTTGCACCGTTAATCATCTGAACCATAAAATAATTTTCTCAATGTGTTTAACAGCGCCAATGTCCAGAGACAGGGACCCATACGGCCCTCCTCGCAGAGATTCTCTGATGTCACGTCGGGATGATGGTCTTCCGCCTCGTGTTGACCACTACAGTAAAGACAGGTGGGATGAGTAAAAAGCATGAATAATACAGAAATGAAGATGGAAAATATTAGATAAAAAAAAAAAAACATGGAAGTATTGCCTTGGTAATTAACTGAAATATTTATAAAGAATTAAGGGGATAGTTCACCCAAAAATGAAAATGACTCCATGATTTACTCACCCTCAAGCCATCCTTGGTGTATATGTCTTTGTTCTCTCAGATGAATACAGTCGGCGTTATATTAAGTGTTCTGGCTCTTCAAAGCTTTATAATGGCAGTGAATGGGTGTTGAGATTTTGAAGTCCAATAAAGTTAATCTATCCATCATAAAAAGGGCTCCATAAAGGCCTTCTGAAGTGAAGCAATGGGTTTATGTAAGAAAAATATCCATATTTAAAACTTTTTATAAGACTGTAATCTCTAGCTTCCACTAACTGTCGTATGCACGTTCACGGCAGTGGCCTTCCACTAACTGTCGTACGCACCTTCACGACAGTGGCCTTCCAGCAGTTGACGTAGGCACAGCGTAAGCTCTGGTGAGAATATGCTAGTCTCGTGAGAACCAAGTTTTGTTTACAAAAAAGGAAAACCAGTCTCCTCTTGGCTTATATCGAAATCTGCTAACATTTCTTTATAAATCTTTGTCTCGTACTTCTAATTCCTGATCGCAGAAGCTAGAGATTACAGTTTGACGTTTTAAATATGGCTGTTTTTCTTACACAAACACATCACTGTGCTTCAGGAGGCATTTATTAACCCCCTGAAGCTGTGTGGAGCACTTTTGATGATGGATGGACACATTTTATTGGACTTGAACGTCTCAACAGCTATTAACTGCCATTATTAAGCTTGGAAGAGCCAGGACATTTTTTTTTTATGTAATTCCAAATGTATTCATTTGAAAATAAATTCTTATACACCTAGGATGGCATGAGTATGATTAAATTGTGATTTTCATTTTTGGGTGAACTATCCCTTTAAAGCTGAAATATCAAACTAATAAAAATACAAAAGCTTAGTTTAAATAAATTATAAATGCTAACTCAAAAGTAATGAACAATATGCAGTAGGGCTGGACCAGAATATTCGTTTGGTGGGTTGGCATTAGATTTTCAATTTTGAGATTCTAATATATTTTTATTTTTTTCAAACCTGGCATCCTCCGTGAAACGGTTCTCATTCGTGCTTGAATATGAATCGCCCATGAGTGAATGTCATGATTCAGTTAATCTTGAAGAGAACACAAAAGTGCAGATGACCTCAGCTGTGTGGGAGCACTTTAAATTGAGTGAGGACAAGACAAAGGCAGTTGAGCCCTGCACGGACCTCTAATTTAGGCCCTGGCCCGAGACGCTCAGGCCCCAGCCCTTCTCCGAAAGCTTATCAGAATTAACGGCCCAAGCCTTACCCTAGCTAGTATTTTTTTTTGTTTTTTGTTTCTTCTTCTTCCCTTCTCCCAAAACAGCTTCTAACACTCTTTAAGCTATTAAAATAGTTAAGTTTTGTATGTAATGGCAAAATGATTATATTTCATTTCTTTTTTTGTTAAGTTAATTGAGAATAACATTTGGAGCATTTTTCATTCGTTAAATATAAGTTTGTTTTTTAAAGTAACTACCAAGCGGGCAGTGGCAGACAGTGAGCTGATCGCCTATGTTTGATTAATTTAGCCTTCTCAAATCATCACGACTTGCATAAAATAAAATCTAGATCTACTAAAACAGTTCAAGCCTATAACAATGTTTAAACGTTAAACCTGCGCTGTAATAAATGTGCGCTATATCCATGTTTGTGCGGAGAGTGGAAGCTAAAGCACGCTTTGCAGGACATGGAGGCACCAGCGCAATCACTTGCATTTATTCTTTTTAACTTAAAATAGCCTACGCTGTCATTTTTGCTCATAAAAGTAAGAATACATCATTTGGAACTGTAAAGGGTATACTTGTATTTGTGTGCACTCACAGTATCAACAAAACATTGTGCTTTTATAAAATAAAGAAAACAAACATGATGCGCTTTCTGCCATCTCCTCTTGAACAGGAGCGCTTCACAAAAATTCCCCGAAACTCAGCGAATACATGCCTCACAGACAGGGCCGGATTTACGCATAGGCATTCTAGGCACGTGCCTATGCTTGCTCGTCCAGGGGGGCCCAAACATAATGAAGAGAGAGATAATATTTTTGTTATACTATGGGCTATCTACAACAGTAAAAGAACTAAAACCCCAGGAGACATTGAGCAAATAAATATAACAAACAGTAGGGTAAAAATGACAAACTATTTCCATGTCTTCAACCTTTATGTACAGAAATCACGCTTTCTTTCTCCCGTTCTCTCTCACAGACGTACACACAGACATGGTACAGACAGACGCGGAGACACGGACAGAAACTTGTCAGTGCTGCGGCTGCCCCGTGAATTTATCAATATAATAGTTTCGCTGCTGAAAAGCTACATGACATTTCTCAGTAGCAAGGTTCTTGAAGCAGTTCAACTTAAAGATTCGCTATTAGTAGACACTGCTGCTGAATACTGCTGAGAGACGCACAGACGCAAGTATTCACATGCACTTAATCTCTCCCTCTCTTTAATAATGGCGTTACACTGCATTAATAACTGCATTAGCCTGCTGTTATTAGTTCTAAAATGACGTTTTGGAATTTGTAACGGCAGGTTTGGGATGAGGTACGTAAAAAAAATTAGCTAGTTCAACACGAACGGAAACATGTCAAATGTCTTGAAACAAATCATCTGAACAATTGATGTGTGATTGTGACTCCAGGCTGTTAAAATTATTAGAGAAATAATGCACTCCCAAAGTGGTTATGTGGCCATGTCGCCGCGCCTATTAATGGAACGTCTTTCTCAGTTCTCAAACAAATTAAGAACTACAATCGATTATTGACTGAACGCAAGCGCTTATTGCGATGGAAAACACTGTAACGGTTTCCACTGATTAAGAAATATTTTTGTTTGCTTGGGTGGTAATATTAGGTATATTATATTAATAGGGAAGGGGGGCCTAAAAATTAGTTTTGCCTATGTCACGAAAAGAGGTAAATCCGGCCCTGCTCACAGACATGATAGATAAATCTATAGAAAGCTTTAAAAGGGGTCATATGACGTTGCTAAAACGAACATTGTTGTGTATTTGGTGTAATGCAATGTGTTTATGTGATTTAAGCTTAAAAAAAACACATTTTCCACATAATGTACATTAATGTTTCTCCTCTATGCCCCGCCTTTCTGAAACGCGTTGATTTTTACAAAGCTCATAGTACTGAAAAGTGAGCTGTGCTCTGATTGGCCAGTTATCCAGTGCGTTGTGATTGGCTGAATACCTCAAGCGTGTGACGTAAATGTTACGCCCCTTACCATATTGTGATTCCATCTCCCGGCACGATGAGATAAAACCAATAAAACTCTCGTTTGAGTCATCAGTGGCAAATTCTTTGCGGTGTTATGCAGAAGATCTGTAAAGTTGCAAAGACTAAAGTCTCAAATCCAAAGAGATATTCTTTATAAAAGTTAAGAGTCAACCACACCTACCTAAAACGGCTTGTGCAACGCGTAAAAAGACAGTACAAGTCATTATAATCAGTAATTATGTCTCCACTGGATGCTACAAATGCCTCGTTTGTAATGGGTTTTAATGTTGTCTCGTCGCTCCGGCCGGGACACGGCATCAACAGTATGGTGAGGGGCATAACATTTCCGTCTCACGCTTGAGGTATTCGGCCAATCACAACACATTGGATAGCTGGCCAATCACAGCACACCTCGCTTTTTCAGACCGATGAGCTTTGTAAAAATCGACGCATTTCAAAAAGGTGGAGCATAGAGGAGAAACAATGTACAGTATGTGGAAAATGTGTTTTTTGAACTTTAAACCGCATAAACGCATTTCATTACACCAAATACACAAAATAATATTCTTTTTAGCAGCATCATATGACCTCTTTAAATTGCCACTTAACGATAAAACAAATAGAAAACACTCTTTCATCATAATCTGTAAAGATGCACTTCTCTCTAAAAGCGTCTAATGAAGAGATGGCGAGTCAGGATCGTCATCTTCATCTTTCCGACACTGACTCAGAAAACACTAGTTTATTAGTAAATAATTCAAATATCTCCTTACTATTTCCCTCTTGACACATTCATGGTAATTACTTTTGCTGGGGCTTTGCGGCAGGCTTTAGCCTATTGCGTGCATTTGAACGCAGATCTCTTCAGCTGTGCTGACGGTACGCTTGCTCCTGGCAGGACGCTAAACAGAACTGCTCTTGACAGCACGGTCTCGTGTTGTTTCCACCAACGTGGCAATTTTTTCATCACTAATTGATGGATGTCTAAAATATAAAAATTAGGAAAAGCCTAAAGCAAGCCCGAGGCCCGGCTCACGTCTTAACTATGATGTGAAAATTGGCCCAAGGGGCGTGATACCTTCGGGGCCCGTCAAGGTCTAGTGTGCCAAATATGCGATTTGAAACTGGCCTACCACAACAGCACATCAAGTTTGAAAAATTACCTGAGTTCTGTAAGTCCGCCTATAGTAGGCTATATTGATGGTGTAAAAAAAAAAAAGAGCTGCTTTTATCCGCCATGTTAATCAGTAATTTTACACATGATAAAAATGTGCACTTAATTTGCTTGGAAAACACTTGCGAATACAGCAGTCATAAAAAAAACGAACAGTAGCCCAGTGTAATAATTTGTCTATTAAAAGTATTGCTCTTAACAGACCTGTGTTTTGTATCACTAGTGCAGTGTCCGCTCTCGAAGCATATAAGCCCTGCCCACGTGAGGCGCGCCACTTCCGGCTCACGCCGTTAGTTTATTAAAAAGTTTATTAATTCTGAACGTGTCGCATGTCCATATTGCACCAAAATGCGACACTAACCCTAACCCTTGGGTCCGCAATTTGTTGAGGCGCGGCGTCCGGTGTAGACACGGTGTTGAGATAAGAATATGATTACTACCGAAGCTTCGAAGCTCAAAAAATGGTATTTGGACCAGCCCTACTCTAAACAAATCTGTGGCTGGATTTGGGCAACGCGTAAAAAGACAGTACAAGTCATTATAATCAGTAATTATGTCTCCACTGGATGCTACAAATGCCTCGTTTGTAATGGGTTTTAATGTTGTCTCGTCGCTCCGGCCGGGACACGGCATCAACAGTATGGTGAGGGGCATAACATTTCCGTCTCACGCTTGAGGTATTCGGCCAATCACAACACATTGGATAGCTGGCCAATCACAGCACACCTCGCTTTTTCAGACCGATGAGCTTTGTAAAAATCGACGCATTTCAAAAAGGTGGAGCATAGAGGAGAAACAATGTACAGTATGTGGAAAATGTGTTTTTTGAACTTTAAACCGCATAAACGCATTTCATTACACCAAATACACAAAATAATATTCTTTTTAGCAGCATCATATGACCTCTTTAAATTGCCACTTAACGATAAAACAAATAGAAAACACTCTTTCATCATAATCTGTAAAGATGCACTTCTCTCTAAAAGCGTCTAATGAAGAGATGGCGAGTCAGGATCGTCATCTTCATCTTTCCGACACTGACTCAGAAAACACTAGTTTATTAGTAAATAATTCAAATATCTCCTTACTATTTCCCTCTTGACACATTCATGGTAATTACTTTTGCTGGGGCTTTGCGGCAGGCTTTAGCCTATTGCGTGCATTTGAACGCAGATCTCTTCAGCTGTGCTGACGGTACGCTTGCTCCTGGCAGGACGCTAAACAGAACTGCTCTTGACAGCACGGTCTCGTGTTGTTTCCACCAACGTGGCAATTTTTTCATCACTAATTGATGGATGTCTAAAATATAAAAATTAGGAAAAGCCTAAAGCAAGCCCGAGGCCCGGCTCACGTCTTAACTATGATGTGAAAATTGGCCCAAGGGGCGTGAGAACTTCGGGGCCCGTCAAGGTCTAGTGTGCCAAATATGCGATTTGAAACTGGCCTACCACAACAGCACATCAAGTTTGAAAAATTACCTGAGTTCTGTAAGTCCGCCTATAGTAGGCTATATTGATGGTGTAAAAAAAAAAAAGAGCTGCTTTTATCCGCCATGTTAATCAGTAATTTTACACATGATAAAAATGTGCACTTAATTTGCTTGGAAAACACTTGCGAATACAGCAGTCATAAAAAAAACGAACAGTAGCCCAGTGTAATAATTTGTCTATTAAAAGTATTGCTCTTAACAGACCTGTGTTTTGTATCACTAGTGCAGTGTCCGCTCTCGAAGCATATAAGCCCTGCCCACGTGAGGCGCGCCACTTCCGGCTCACGCCGTTAGTTTATTAAAAAGTTTATTAATTCTGAACGTGTCGCATGTCCATATTGCACCAAAATGCGACACTAACCCTAACCCTTGGGTCCGCAATTTGTTGAGGCGCGGCGTCCGGTGTAGACACGGTGTTGAGATAAGAATATGATTACTACCGAAGCTTCGAAGCTCAAAAAATGGTATTTGGACCAGCCCTACTCTAAACAAATCTGTGGCTGGATTTGGATGTGAGGGACAACAGGAGAAATTTGCACTTTTTCACTGGAGGAAGTGTGATTATGGATTATGGACTCTATGTATTTTAGTTAAAAACATCTTAATGCTGGATTAGTTTCAGCTTTTGTCTTCTCCAGATGTTAACTGATGGACTGCAGTGCTGTGAATTACTTGTGGATTATTGTGATGTTTTTATCAGCTGTTTGGACTCTCATTCTCACGGCACCCATTCACTGCAGAGCATCCATCAATGAGACACAATGCTACATTTCTACAAATCTGATGAAGAAACAAACTCATTCACATCTCAGATGATCTGAGGGTGAGAACATTTTCAGCGCGTTTTCAGTTTTGGCTGAACTGTTCTTTTAAACACACTCACAGCAATAACCACATTTTTACATGTTCAGCAGAAAATACACTATTGGTGTTGGATTGTGCCAGAGTCACTGCTAGAGTGGTTGTCAGGGTGTTGCTAGGGTGCTCTTGGTGGTTGCTAGGTGGTTTCTTACTGGATCAAGTCTAAAGAGTTACACATTGATGTAGTGTTGTCAAAAGACCCGGTACTTCGGTACCAAGTCGGTACTAAAAAAATTAAAACGTTACGGTACCAGGTTTTTTAAGTACCGGTGGTACCGAGTACACGGTCAACCCGGTTCTTGATGCGCTGTCCGAAAGCTGCGCAGATGCGCTCTCTTCATAAAAGCACGGAGACACCATACACCAAACTAACAAAACACTTTAAAGACAGACACCCGAGTCAAATGAAAGAGTTCAAGCAGGTAAGTTTCATTTTCATTTTTAATATTGAGATCTTGTGTTTCCTATACATTGATTTATTTGTGGCGCCCGCCACAATATCAAAACTGACCGCCACAAATAGATTTTCCAAAAGGCTTTGACTTCATTGAATAAACATGAGCACGGCACGTGTCAAAGAGAATGAATTTGCAAATAGAGTGCAAGAGAAGATCTGTAAAGTTGCAAAGACTAAAGTCTCAAATCCAAAGAGATATTCTTTATAAAAGTTAAGAGTCAACCACACCTACCTAAAACGGCTTGTTCTAACACGCCCCCACATATCTACGTCACTATGTGGGAAGATTTGCATAACGCCGCCCAAATTTTCACGCAAAGAAAGAAGGCGTAACTTTTATTCTTACTGTAGTATTGTTGACGCTGCAGCCATGTCGTGAAGACGCTGTGCGCGTCGTTGTGAAAGCGAAACTACTTTGTTTGGTCTTCCAAAAGAGGACGATAACCGCTTCGTCATGCCTAGAGCTGATCCGTGCTGGTCGCTGAGGAAAAACATCAACTTTCACCTTGGACAAAGCGGAGTTCAGCCCGGGGTCCGTCACATGTGGTTGCTGCTCATTCGTCGCATCCGCCGGGCGCGCCGTTCTTGACTCCGCCGCCTCCGCTCACTCTATCCCGGCCTCAGCGCACGCTAAGCCGGGGCCTCAGCTCACTCTATCCTGGCCTCAGCGCACGCTAAGCCGGGGCTTCCCCTCACGCTAGGCTGCTGTGTTTTTCGTTGTGAAAGCGAAACTACTTTGTTTGGTCTTCCAAAAGAGGACACGACAACAAATCAGTGGTTAAGTTGTATTTACAACACTGTTCCAGAACAGTTTAACCCAAATATCCAGATGTGTGCAGCGCATTTTATGGAGGACTGTTTACTGATCCTGGGAGAGTAACGTTAGACTAAAATGCCGGCTGTTCTGACTCACGTAAGTACGTTTTCATTTAAAGGATTTGCCACTGATGATTCAAACGTGAGTTTTGGGCAGTGTAGAGTAGCACTTGTTGTTTGTCATTTCTCCGATCACAAATGCAGACCAGAGTTTTATGTTTACGCGGCGCAATGCAACGCGTAAAAAGACAGTACAAGTCATTATAATCAGTAATTATGTCTCCACTGGATGCTACAAATGCCTCGTTTGTAATGGGTTTTAATGTTGTCTCGTCGCTCCGGCCGGGACACGGCATCAACAGTATGGTGAGGGGCATAACATTTCCGTCTCACGCTTGAGGTATTCGGCCAATCACAACACATTGGATAGCTGGCCAATCACAGCACACCTCGCTTTTTCAGACCGATGAGCTTTGTAAAAATCGACGCATTTCAAAAAGGTGGAGCATAGAGGAGAAACAATGTACAGTATGTGGAAAATGTGTTTTTTGAACTTTAAACCGCATAAACGCATTTCATTACACCAAATACACAAAATAATATTCTTTTTAGCAGCATCATATGACCTCTTTAAATTGCCACTTAACGATAAAACAAATAGAAAACACTCTTTCATCATAATCTGTAAAGATGCACTTCTCTCTAAAAGCGTCTAATGAAGAGATGGCGAGTCAGGATCGTCATCTTCATCTTTCCGACACTGACTCAGAAAACACTAGTTTATTAGTAAATAATTCAAATATCTCCTTACTATTTCCCTCTTGACACATTCATGGTAATTACTTTTGCTGGGGCTTTGCGGCAGGCTTTAGCCTATTGCGTGCATTTGAACGCAGATCTCTTCAGCTGTGCTGACGGTACGCTTGCTCCTGGCAGGACGCTAAACAGAACTGCTCTTGACAGCACGGTCTCGTGTTGTTTCCACCAACGTGGCAATTTTTTCATCACTAATTGATGGATGTCTAAAATATAAAAATTAGGAAAAGCCTAAAGCAAGCCCGAGGCCCGGCTCACGTCTTAACTATGATGTGAAAATTGGCCCAAGGGGCGTGAGAACTTCGGGGCCCGTCAAGGTCTAGTGTGCCAAATATGCGATTTGAAACTGGCCTACCACAACAGCACATCAAGTTTGAAAAATTACCTGAGTTCTGTAAGTCCGCCTATAGTAGGCTATATTGATGGTGTAAAAAAAAAAAAGAGCTGCTTTTATCCGCCATGTTAATCAGTAATTTTACACATGATAAAAATGTGCACTTAATTTGATTGGAAAACACTTGCGAATACAGCAGTCATAAAAAAAACGAACAGTAGCCCAGTGTAATAATTTGTCTATTAAAAGTATTGCTCTTAACAGACCTGTGTTTTGTATCACTAGTGCAGTGTCCGCTCTCGAAGCATATAAGCCCTGCCCACGTGAGGCGCGCCACTTCCGGCTCACGCCGTTAGTTTATTAAAAAGTTTATTAATTCTGAACGTGTCGCATGTCCATATTGCACCAACATGCGACACTGCACTCCCTTGGGTCCGCAGCAACACCCCCGCCACACGTGAAGTCGATTGGATGAATGGTTCTCGACATAATAAAAGTGCAAACAGACAGACACACAGAGATTCTTGCCTTTATTAGAGAGAAGAATATGTTCAGCCCCCTCCCTCCGAAGCTCGAAGCTCAAAAAATGGTATTCGGACCAGCCCTACTATGCAGGTGGTTTAACAATAGACTAATAATCTTGCTGTATTCAGTGAAACTCACAAGCTGTTGTTTTACAGCTACTCCAGCCGTGACTACATGAGTTCACGGGACGGTCGAGACTATGCCCCGCCACCACGTGATTATCCATACCGGGAGTATTCGGGCCATTCCAGTTCTAGAGATGACTATGGGTCAGGATCCAGAGGTTACAGGTGTGTGATCATCCTAAAACGTGTGTGTGATGGCAGTTTAAGAATCCAGCCTAACTTCTTTGTTTCTTAGTGATCGAGATGGCTACGGTGGAGGACGAGAGCCCAGGGGTTACATGGATCGGCCCAGTTCAGGCTCCTATAGAGACCCTTACGATAGTTACGGTAAGATTAAACCTTTAGTGTGGTGAAATGGGTTAAGGGGCTCCACTCAAACTGCCTGTTTCGCTCTGGAAAGGGCTGCCTCGTGTCATTGCCAAAAAGTGGAAACATCAAATGTGGCGTCTTTTCATCCTGAGTGTTCCATTTCCCCCCTCCTCC
>NW_015505478.1:704708-714549 GCF_001515645.1 Sinocyclocheilus grahami | reverse complement strand
CCCAAAAATGCACCAACAAGGAATCTCATTGCAAGCTGTTTTTTGCCCCCCCAAAATGTTCCGGTAGCACTGTCCGAACAACCAACAGAGATCCAGTATCCAAACTACAATCTAAACGGAATTCAATCCAAGCCAAGGAAAGTGCACTTACTCAACAGTGACGTGCCAAAGGGCTCTGAGTGCGCAATTGTCAACACTGCAGTTGGGTAGTTCAGGTATCTTAGGTTTAACTAGTCCCACCCGTAACTCGAGATCCAAATTTGTTCTGTCCTCATTTGGAAAGTTTCTAACATTTGAGCTAGTCGTGACAATTTTAAGGAAAAGGGCACTTGACAACGCAGTATCTTGCAAAGAATGTTGAAGTTAATTTTGCCAATTACATGACCCATTGACCCTGCAGGTAACTCACGCAGCGCCCCACCCTCAAGGGGTCCCCCTCCGTCCTACAGTGGGAGTGGCGGAAGCAGTCGTTATGACGACTATGGCAGCAGTTCCCGGGATGGATATGGCAGTCGAGACAGTTATCCCAGCAGTCGGAGTGACCCATACTCCACTAGTCGTGGTGACCGTCTGGGTAGGCAGGAGCGAGGGCCACCCCCTCCTCTTGAGAGAGGCTATCCTCGTGAATACAGCAGCTCGAGCCGTGGGGCACCTCGAGGCGGTGGCCGAGGCAGCGGTCGGGCAGATAGAGGAATGGCCCGGAACAGATACTGAGATGGACTTTGAGGAGAAAAAAATAAAAAGGAGAAATGATGGCTTCTCGTTGAAACGTTCAAAAGAATTTAAGATTCCAAAAAAAAAGCGCCCTTTTAAACTCTGGACTTCGAGTTTCAAGCTGTACTCAAACATGTGAAGGTTTTTATTATTTTTATTATTATTTTTTTTTTATTCATTTTTTTTTAATTCAGTTTCTTTTCTCTAGCCCACATCCCATTTAATGGTACCGTTGCAAATCTAAGTGTGTTCTTTTTGTATACTAGTGACTTGTTAAACCTGCAATGCCCTAACATATGGCTTTCATTACCAATAAAGTGTTTTTAATCAAAGATCTTGAGCAGCAACACTCTATTCAAGAGAATTAGAAACTGATGCATAAATATCCATTTACCTCTTCAGTTTTCCATGGTGAGCAACCCCAAATTCCACTTAATATAGAAGCAATGCAGAATATTCATGTAGGCATGATTGTTCACATTGTTGGGGACTGGGCGAATTTCACCTTTTTCCAAACTCTCTATGGGTGTAGTTTTCCTCAGTGCAAATGGATCCTTCATCACAAAGCCTAAACATTGACGCCTTGCATCGACCAATCCAAAGACAACCAAAATGCAAGAAACAAATCAGCACCACAGATAAAACCTGTCAACAGCTGGTAAGCAAAGCAAACCCTTTTGTTCTGGTATAAGTCAAGTCTCGATGGTGTTATTTTGCAGTGTAATTTAGTCAAACATCGACTTGGTTGCCCTGGCTTTTTCAAATGCAATCTGAAACAATATAATTTCCAACATTATTAACAAAACCACTTCTGCCTTCAAAGGAGTCTATGATCCCTCTCCCCCACCACTGGATCACTTCAGTTTAGGAGGTCTTAGTCTCAGAAATATCAGCCAGTTCTACTGTTGCACTAAAGGAGAAAATGTCTGGATTTTTTTTCTGCCCCTTTCAAATGAGAAATGGCCCCTTTTTTTTAAAAAAAAAAAGGATGTTAAGATGAGTCTCCTCAATGGATCTATATCTACAGCCAAATGTAAGCCACATAGCTGCAAAACCTCTTGAAACCTCCCAGTGGAACCCTTTTGAAAATGTAGTAAAATTCACTTAGTATTAACAAAAAGCCAGAACGCTCTCAAGCATGCCGTTTCTAACAAAGGAGACCACATGGAGAAAGACAGCACCCCATCAACAAACCTGGAAAACCAATTAGTTTGGGTCATTTGAGTTCTTTTGTAAAATTACATTTAAAATAATATTTGTCCCTTATGCTGAGCTTACAACAGTTTGCTGATGGAAACTCTCATTGCAGGCTGAATGGGGGGAAAGGAGTTTGATGGTAATACCTCATTGCTGATCAGCACCTGTTGCCATTTGGTGATGCATGATGGTCTCAAGTAAGATGCAGGTATGTGAGTTCTTAAACCATTGCAAACTTATATTTTGTGTTTTCATGCAATTAATTACTTGTGTTTTCATCTAGATCCATCCAAGCTATTCGGGTTCTTTGGAGGCTGCTGTGTACATTGAGGCTTGTGATGTTTAGATGGGAGTCTTGGAGTGCTACAGATTAATTGCTTTTGTATTTATTTTGGCTTTTCAATAAACTATCATTTGAATTGAAATGAACTTATTTGTATATTTATCTTATTTAATTGCCACTGTAATAGTGCTGTATGTGTATGGTCATGTCTGTTAACTCTACGACAGGCTAGTTTGATCTAAAAGCGTGGTTGAGCCATATGGAAATTCTTGCGGCATTTTAAAGCAATCACAGTTCCTTTTGTCACTGATATGTGAAAGAGCCTTCATGTTGGTTATATGGCAGACATCCACTGGAGAACTAAGTTGCCGGGCTGAATGGTCGTTGTAACGTCAGTGAAAAAGCAGAAGCGCGACGGATGTGGGTAGCATCTCAACACAGATAGTGAGAGCTGGCGCACCAAGGGTGCAGCTAAATCTGAAAGGCCCATTGAGCCTAAAACTATGAACCCCGAGGAGCAGACGGTTACGTGGCTAATAACATTAGGCGTGCTTAATTCACCCAAGAAGAATATCGCTGATCCGGAGGAATTTCTGAAAACATCTCTCCGAGATGGGGTCGTCCTGTGTAAACTTGTGGAGCGAGTGCTACCTGGAGCCATCTTAAAGGTAATCGATCATATGCACATGCATGTTTCCTTGATTAAATAGTCGCAGTCTAGTGAATTGATTATTGTCATAAATGTATAAGTATCAGATAACACCCATGCGGAATTGACGGTGCACGATGCGTAATGCCGGATTACTCGCTGTTACAAGTAACACTTTGAGATGCACTGCATTTGGTAAAGATGCATTACATTTTGAAACAATCTTCAGCAAAGAAAGTCTATTTATCCGTGTTTGTTTATTCGGGACACAATTTAATCGAGATTGAGAACCTGACTTCCTGTTACATGATAAATTGTTCCGCATTCTCACATTTTCAACAACAAAAAAACCTGCTCGATCTTCACTTTAGTATAAAATACCAAGAGCATTTGTAAAGCAACTTTCTTTTCTCGTTTGTAAAAGCCATATTTAACTATGTCAGTCAAATCTCTGATTGTCTGCATGCCTCTGCTGCTAACCAACCAATCCAGCTCCACATTGGCAAATACGGTCGTTATTAATAAAATAACCTACGGTTTGCATTTTGATTTTCTACGGAATCAAATTCTGTTGAAATCAATTTAATCGCTCTAAATCCGTGCTTTGATCAAGGGGCGAAAAAATAGAGCTCATAGAAAAGTATAACGAATGTGCTGATCAATTCAACAACTTGTAGAAGTTTCTGTTTTATAAAGGGCTCGTTATAAGTCTTGGTTCTTGTCTTCCTCCCTTCATTTTTTAAATTGTATTTATATGTTTCAGACTGCTTTACTGATTTTAACACGTCGCTTCAAATGGATTTTATATGGTTGAATGTATTTACATTATATTAGTGAACGAATCATTCGAGTCGGATCTTTTTAATGAATTGGATTAGTCGGTTCGCAAAACGGGGCTGAACGATTCGTGGGGGTGGGGGGATTTTTTTCAACCAATAGGTGTAAATTAATTAATGCAAATTATATTTAAGTTCTAAATGACTTTTATTACGAGCTGAATTTTTGCTGCAAACAGACACATGGAATACGGTGCACAACGTTTTGGGGGGGTCTTAAAAACGTAATAATCAACATTATGCGTCTATAGCTTTATTTGAACGTTTTATTTATGACATATGATATACCACGCCTGGATGTCCCGTCATGGACGTCAATGCGCAAAAAAATAGATTTTTGAGCCGGTTCTTTGAACCGAATCTTTCGAAAGATCAAAGGAACCGATTCGCGGAAATGAATCGGACTGCCATCACTAGTAAACGGTCCAAGTAGAAACTTGCTGAGCAAACATCGTCACTTCCTCCAAAATATCTTTTCCTGGTGCGATAGGGCCCGATGAGATCTAGCATAGATACTGGCTGTGTGTCTGTGTTACAGAACTAAGCTGACGCAAAGAAACATTTACTTAGTAAACTCAACGCCGAAGACATTTAGCATGCGATACTGGACAGCGGTGGCAGGGTACAATGTGGCTCACAGACTAGGTTGATATTTACTTCAGAAAACGAGGTCTTGTTGATCTCAGGTGGTTCTGTGCGTTGCAGTGAGCTCGAAGCAAAGTTGAGATTATTTACATCGCCATTCTTCCATTGGTTTTCAGTATTCAACTGAACCCAGATGCGAAGCGGACTGCATTGCAAACATTCGAGAGTTTCTAAAAGGATGCCGGTCTCTAAAAGTTGAGGTAAGATCATTTTTCTATAAATGTCTGTGCATGAGTGAGCTGGGATCACACAAATGCAACGTTTTGCTAATGAAGGGTCATGCCTTTGAGAAAAACAGCTGAGTGTGTATTAATATTTGGCCCGTAGGCTGAATATATATCACTCTTTTAGGTAGAAGTACATTACAAATAACCTAAATGTGTTCTGTAGTGTATATGCATTAAAATACATTTCAGATTAAAGCTGTGTTTATAAACATTGATTTTATGAAGGAATGATTTGCATAACATAGTCTTAATTTATATTAAGTATTTATGCAGAGTACTTCCTTCAGCCCATCTATTTTAGTTTAGCTCTCTCTGAGGACAGGCAAATAAATAGCAGGGTTTTGTTTTGGTTTTGCACATGTGATCTTCAAATATGCAAGTAAACAAGATTGCACATAATACTAGCTCTTTCGCTTGTGCATTTCATCTATTATGGTTATTACATGGTCCTGACCTGCAGCAGCATTACAGACCTCTCAAGAATATGGTCGGGAATTATAACTATCACAGTAAACATTGTCAGTCTGCAAGCTCTACACACAGACAAACTATGGTGCCACACCCTCTGCAATGACAGTTTTCTTGAACTAAAACTATGATCAAAATCTGGTTACAGAGTGGTAAACTGTTCATATATGGTGAACATGACTCATTAGTGCCATGTTACTTGTTTATAAGTAATGTTTGGCTTTGATTTTAATAATAGTAAGCTTGCTAATAGAATTGTGGTTTTGTTTGACCTTTATTGAAATAGCTTCACTTTTTATGGTCGAAACTCATTTGTAAGAGTATAAATTGAACATCTTGCCCTCTGCTCTATTCAAAAGCCCAGTGGTTGACTAGCTTTTTTGTAATAGTCTACAGATTTGCGCTAATGCAGTTAAATGAGAGCAAATAAGATGCACCGAAATTTCAGTATAAACTAACATATTTTACATAGTTTGCTCAAAATTTAAAAACAGAAAATGTGGGCTGTGCATGGACAGTGCTCTCTGAATTTTAAGACTGACACCAGGCAGAGTGACCACTGGCATTCAGGCACAAGTAGTGGCCAATGCTAATGAATTAACAATATCTATGAATATCTGCTAAAGAAAATTGAATCAACTCAAGTTGCTAATATTAAAGTGTAATGCTGTGAAATTTGGCTAGACTAAGTCTTGCTCAGCACAGCAGCACAAATGATTGCTGTTCTCCCCTATAATTTGTGCTGATTCTGTAAAGCCGCAGAATGAACAAGAGCTTGACAAGGAGAACTGAGGGTGAGAGTAGCTGGGAATAGTTGGTGATTTTATATATATATATATATATTTTAACAATATAATCAGAATTTTTAAGAAAGCTCCTGTCTCATTCTCTTTGAAAGGCCCAATTGGCATATGGTTGATGCAAGTCGTGCGACTAGACAGAGAAGCAAGTCGCATAACTTTCACTTCTGCTTTTAAATGAGCTGAAAACGAGAAGTATCGTAACACAATCTAAAGCTTGATATGAGCCTTGTTACATTATTGATGAGAGAGAAATGCAAATAACAAATGTCCCAAAGCAAATGGTAAATGTAATCTTAAAACTGCACTGACTGTTCGTCTTGTTGCAGCCTCCATAGCAAAACAGTGCTCAGCAAATAAAAAAACAGATGCTTCTTGCATTGCTGTGTAAACGCTATTATGTTTTATTTAAAACATGAAACCGTATCCTTAGCAAGAAAGGGGATAGCTGTCTGTACCCAGCGTCTGACAGGGCCTGCAGACCAAACGCCAAACCAGCATCTCAAAATGTGGGTCACACTGAGGTTTATATTCCTAACCAGTGAAATTTTTTACCAGAGTTGTTTATAGGAGGGTCATGATAAATTGATATGGATCATTGCATCGATCAAATGCGATGTTATATATCGATGGAGCATGCAAAAAATCTATAGGCTAAATCTTTTATGATACGTTTTCTATATTGTTTAAAAAACGAAAGTGTGTTTTTGTTGTGGATGTCCCAGTTTTCAGGGAGTTCAATTAAATGTTCATGTGATATTTTGTTTGCATTTTTAATAACAATTTAACTGGTTGTGTAAAATATGCACTTTATATCATGATATCAATATATTGTAACCTTATTGCGAATATCATGTTGCAAATATCATATTGCTGGCTAAGAGAATCTATGTCAGATCGTATCGTGCTGAAAATCCGATTTATACTGTTTCCTGACATCATCCGCTTTCGGAAGCCCAAACAAAGACGTTTGGGCATGGAGGTGAAAAAAAGGTTTCATGGAGGTTTCAGGCGGTCGCGCACTGGATGAGAAGCGCAGCATCGCGTCGCGCCACATCTTTAAAATTCAAATACATTATTTTCTATGAGTGTAGGCACACCGGCGGCGCCGTTTGGCATCTGTCCACGGCGCCCAGCTACGTCGTGTTATACTTGTAAGAATTGTTGTAGACGTGCCGAAAATTTTACGCTACAGCACAGCAGCTCTTCTTCATTTTCTCTGATGCACTAACTCTGCAGCAGCACTTCTTCTTCGTCATCTCGTCTGATGCACTCACTCAACCAAGCGTTCTAACCACAACCTCGCCCCTCCCCACCCCCCAACCATTCGAATTTCTGTAGGCGGGAATTCTTTTTAATGATATTCTAATGGGCCGCTTTGTGATACCACAAAGCCCGGAAACCAACACTGTAGTCAAAACGAGCCGTTCGTTGTAGTTCTTGAAAAGGGATTTTTTAGAAACGAATTATCTCCCTTTGGAGTGGACTTTGAGATGTGTAACTTTCTAGATCTTTTTTAATGCCCAAACATACACACTACACACTGGCTAAAATTAAAAAAGTGAAAAAGCATAACAGAACCCCTTTAAAATTTTATTTAAAATGAATTTAAAACGGTTAACAATAGGAAATCATTATATATAAAACAGTGCAATCAGTTCGGACATAGCACAGTGCTCATTGAATAAATGCACAGCTAAACAGATGTGTTTTGAGTAGGGCTGGGCAAAAAAATAGATTTTTCAATTAATCGTTTTTTTAAAATGACGTCGATTCGATATCGAGTCTCAAAAGCCGCAAATCGATCTTTTCCGGTATTTATTTCAGCACACATTTAAAACAAGATCTGATTAACGTGAATCTTATCATTAGTCTTCTCCACTAGATGTCACCCTTATTTACCTTGCGCGATGTTACAACAGAAAGACTGTCATTCATTCACCACTAATCATGGCCATATGCGTGATTCGCAATGCTCAGGTGAAAAAATAGAGACAGCTACAGGCACACTGGGTTCCTGCTTGTGTGAAGTTCATTCATTATAAAACAAGTTTAGCTCCGCAGTAAGCAGCTCTGCTGAAGACAGTAGTGTTGTTATTCTGCCTGAGTCAGTTCAATGTTGATTCCATTCAGTTCAATAACAGTGTTGATGTTGCAAAATTCATCAATTATTTATAAATTGGATTAAGCAGAAGAAAATAAAACAGAAGACAAAATCAAGGAGAAACCACACTCAGTCTGGGGACCAGTTTTTCTCTGGTCCATATAGCCTAAATTTGTTAACACCAAGCGGCAGTCATGTTAACACGGACAGTCTTAACACATGCTGTAGTGTGCAGGACATTTTTAGAAAATTAGCTCCTGATGGTCACTTATGAACTACAAAGAATGTCTCTGTTTACAAGCAGGATCGTAGGCACTCAATAATCACTCAGTGTTATGGCTTCAGTGGAAACGAGCCATATCTTTCTTGTTGCATGTTCCCTTAGGACCTGTTGCAACAACTGTCCTCCTTCATCCCGCTAGCATCAACGAGTTTTGTTTTTCTAAGTAGGTATAATGATTTGATTCTAAAGTGGTTCAGTAAATGTATTTTAGTTCCATTATCAGTTGAAGTTCATTTTTAGAAGCCTGCGAATATGGAAGGGATGGATATCACATGCTCATGCAAGTTTATCTCAGTGAAATGCACAGTAGGCCTTTTAATGTGCAGTAAACATGAGATACAAATCGCATTTTTCTCAGGATGGGGATGACTGACCTCTTGTATTTTCTCTGTGAACGTCAAAAGGTGATTTGTCTGGGGTCGTACCCGCATCTGTGTCTTTCAGCTGCAGCTGCTCTCTACTACTGGAGGCAACAGACAGTTGCTTTTTGTAGGGCCTGCTCAGGCGGCTGACTGCATCTGCATAAGCATGCGGAATCCATGAGGCATGTAGTTATTCTCCGGTTTTGCTTCCTTGTCATGTTTCCCACAGCTCCTTGTGGCTGTTGCTTTTAGAGGAGAGTGTGTCCTCCTTGTTATTGCACAAGTCTTCCATAGGTTCCACAGGACTGCTTCACAACAGTTTTACACTTCAACAATATTTATATCTATACACACACACCATTCTAATGGTTGGGTCAGTAAGATTTATTTATTCTTTTTTTTTTTTTGAAAGAAGTCTCACCCAGGCTGCTTTTATTGGATCAAAATAGTTAAAACAGTCATTTTTTGAAATATTATTGCAATTCAAAATAAACATTTTCTATGTTTTCTCTTTCAGTGTCAGATGATCCTTTAGAAATCATTCTAATATACTGATTTGGTTCTCAAGAATTCTTATTATTATCAATGTTGAAAACAGTTGCGCTGCTCAATATTTTTGTGGAAGCCATGATACATTTTTAAAGGAAATCTTTAAAGGGCCCCTATTATGCCTTTTCGAATATTACCTTTCATGCAGTGTGTCATGTAACTGTATGTGAACATAAACTCTCTGCAAAGTTGTGAAGCCGACAGTGCACGATAAATAAAGTTTTTGTCTATCAAAAAAAAAGAGTCAGCTCGCAATCGCCTAAACGAGTCGTCAGGAATTCGAATCTTATTCTGTTACGGCTCTACGTCATGAAGTAACACATTTGCATAATGTCTGTCCACGTTCTACGTCGCCAACTTGCCCGCCCACAAACCGTAAAAGATCCCTGTGGTTAACATCATGTCAAGAAGACACTGTATCCTACGCTGTGAGAGTAAATTAGTTTTATCACATCTTATAATTACCACAAACTTGTTAACAACTGACACTTAGGGGGAGTGTGAGGCACAAAGTAACGCGGGGTTAGTTGTAACACACATGGTTTGAATATTTCCACATGCTAGCATAACAAAATTTACAGTATTTATTAGTTACCATATATTTTTTATTTTAATGTTTTATTTGATAGGGACAGATATAATAAACATAGATGAAAATGTAAAAAAATCATCCCATGCGTGTACCATAGTGCTTGTAGCCGAAGCTAATTTGCAACACTTGTCC
>NW_015505478.1:703517-704698 GCF_001515645.1 Sinocyclocheilus grahami | reverse complement strand
AAAAAAGACAAAGTGAGTAAAGCTCAAAATCTTGTATTTACTTAGAAAGCAAATAAGATACCATCATTGTCAGATCCTATCTAAAATTTTCAAAGCTCTATTGTAAAGACATTTAACCTGAATGTGTGATAATATCATCGAATTTAAAAACAAAAAAGCATGATCAATGCTAAACAATTTCTTATTATTCTAAAGCTGGTCAGATTTGCTTTCATCGTTTTACGCAACTTTTTAACATGACTTTTAAAATGTAACTGAGAATCTAAAATCATACCAAGATATTTTTCTTCTGATACTTGCTCTATAATCTCATCTTTAATTCTAATGTTTAATGATTCTGTTACCGGTAATTTTCTTATTGAAAAGCATATGGACTTTGTCTTTTTAGTATTTAAAGTTAAAAAAGAGGCATCAAGCCAAGCTGACACTTTCTCTAAATTTCTTGTTAACTTTTCTTCAATTTCCATACAGTTCCTACCAGATACGTAGACAACCGTGTCTTCAGCATACATTTGAAGACTCGCATCAGGACACACTTCTGGAAGATCATTAATATAAATGCTAAAAAGAATCGGACCCAAAATTGTTCCCTGAGCAATTCCTATATCAATATTTTGAGGAACTGACTTACAATTATGAATGACAACATTTGTTCACGATTTTTGAAATACGAATCAAACCATAACAGAGATTGTTTTGATATATTATACTTTGTTATTTTTTACATTAAAATATTATGATTTACGGTATCAAATGCCTTTTTCAGATCCAGGAATACTGCACCAACTTTAAATCCTTTATCGAGTGACCGCTTAATATTTTCTAATAATAAGCAAGTAGCAGTTTCTGTAGAATGGTTATGTCTAAAACCAAATTGTAAAGGGTGTAAAAGATTATTAGTCTCTAAGTGCTGCAAAAATTGTTCTGATACAACCTTCTCCAGCACTTTAGAAAGAACCGGGAGAAGACTAATTGGTCTATAGTTAATTATATCATCTGAATTCCCAGATTTGAAAATAGGTTTTACCAATGCTTTTTTCCAACTATCAGGGAACTGCCCAGTTCTGATAGAAAGATTAATAAGATGGGTAAGGGGCTTAACTAAAACACTTAGTTAAAAAAAGGCAGTGTCAAGATTATATATATCTTTAGAATATGTAGTATTTAATTCATTAATAATT
>NW_015505478.1:701218-703372 GCF_001515645.1 Sinocyclocheilus grahami | reverse complement strand
ATCGTTTTACGCAACTTTTTAACATGACTTTTAAAATGTAACTGAGAATCTAAAATCATACCAAGATATATTTCTTCTGATACTTGTTCTATAATCTCAAAAAAAGTGTGCCAAAATTCAAAAATCTTTTGAAGATATCAATGAACATTTATTTTACCATAGTAAAATTAAAATTCTGACTTTTTCATCTCTGTTTTTATTAATCATTTAAAATGAGACAAATCTGCTATTATTTTAATCTCCAATCTGTTATTTATCAGTTCAGTTAGTTTTTTAATGCTTCGCTAACTAGCAGAAGACAGCAACGGGTTTTGAACTCCAGTTGCGCAGATGGGGCACATTGTAACACTGCGTTACAATGTGCTATTCTATGACATTAGCGATATCATTTACACTATTTACTTTAATTAATTTTAATGAAAAACAACGAGAAACAGGTGAATAAAGACTGACAGTCAATGCTTAATGTTTAGAAATTATTATTTCAAGACATGTAAAGCATTTTTGCTCGTTTATATGGGCCGTCCCATGCATGATTGCAATGTGTTCATTGTCAAACTCCAAAATCAGATTATTATTCATTCTTAAAAAAACGCCATTATTTTATTTGAATTTTTTTTTAATTTTATTAACAAAATATTTTAGTTTGTCTAGTATATTTTTTTTCATTCGATCAGATAAAATTTTAAGCTGTTATATGGTCATGTTAGAACGTTCCCCTCAGATGTTACAATGTACCCCACCTACGGGGCATGTTGTCACATTTCACTTCCATTTTTTAGGGTAAATAAAGAAAAACGTATACACTGTAATCATGAAACAAAGCAACATATTTGTACTAGACAAGTGTAAAATTACAGTGGATAAAAAAAAATTATATTCTGAACCCCATGTGGATTTACACAAACTGAGAAAGTCAAAAAGTGTTACTTTGTGCCCCCTCTCCCCCTACCACTGAGAAACGTCGTGCTTGCGAATCAGTCTCCTGTCGATCAGCCACTTCTACCGTTTCATCATCAGACTCCAGCTCGAATTGGTAAGGTACAAACGATACCATCTTTTGTATGTATTGACAAGTCTCCAGGGCTGTCATTCCATCATGGCAATGGGCGTTTTGTTTCCGACACGCGCTGTACACGGTAGACCAATCCAGAGCCAATCTCTCTACGGCTCTGGACCAATCACAAAGGACTGCGCCATCTGACCAATCACAGCAGTGAGGGCTCACGGAAAGGAGGGCTTAAGAGAGACTGATTATTTGAACTGCTTCACACGAGTCATTTACAAATCATTTTGAAATGACCTCAAATTAAATCTTTTTTTTTGACCTTGCATGCATGTGAACCTGTTTTAGGAGACTCTTAAAACAATATTAGTAACCTTAAAAATGGCATAATAGGGGCACTTTAATGAGTTAAAAAATAACATTAAAGGGTTAGTTCACCCAAAAATGAAAATTAGCCTGTGATTTACTCACCCTCGAGGTATCCTAGGTGTATATGACTTTCTTCTTTTAGACGAATCCAATCGGAGATATATTAAAAATTGTCCTGGATCCAACAAACGTTATCATTGCAGTAGGTGGGTGTTTTTGTTCAACAGTCCAAAAGACTTCAAATAAAGTGCACGCATCCATAATAAAACGTGCCTCACAAGGCTCTGGGGGGTGAATAAAGGCCTCCTGTAGCGAATCCATGCGTTTTTGTAAGAAAAAGATCCATATTTCAAACGTAATAAACACTTTTCTCTCACTTCATCTAACTGTCGTACACGGAAGCCGTTCCGGGTGGATGACGTAGGACGTATGCGCAGCGCGCACGCCTCTGAGATATGCTAGTCTCACGAGTTTGTTTACAGGAGCAAAGTTTCCTTACTTTAGCAAAGGAAAACCAGTCTCCTCTTGGCTTATTTCGAAATCCTCTGACATTTTCTTTACAAATCCTTGTTTTGTGCTTCTAATTCGTGACCGGCGTTTTGTTTTGTTTTCTCTCTGTGTTCGTCACTAATCACGCAACGCCGACATCCTACGTCATCCACCGGAACGCAAGAGAAATGTGTTTATTACGTTTGAAATATGGATATTTATCTTACAAAAACGCATGGATTCGCTACAGGAGGCCTTTATTAAATTTTTGGGTGAACTAACCCTTTAAT
>NW_015505478.1:657365-701124 GCF_001515645.1 Sinocyclocheilus grahami | reverse complement strand
CTGTAAACAAACTCGTGAGACTAGCATATCTCAGAGGCGCGAGCACGAGCATACGTTCCGCAAGCGTTCATCCGCCGGAACGATTCCACATACACAGTCAGCAGAAGCGAGAGAAATGTGTTTATTACGTTTGAAATATGGATATTTATCTTACAAAAACGCATGGATTCGCTACAGGAGGCCTTTATTAAATTTTTGGGTGAACTAACCCTTTAATTTGAAATAGAAATCTTTTGTAACATTATAAATGTCTTTACTGGCACTTGCTGAATAAAAGTATTAAAATGTCAAAATATTTTAAATGATAGATTGTATGTATTTAAAGGGATCATCGGATGCCAATTTTCTACAAGTTGATATGATTCTTTAGGGTCTTAATGAAAAGTCTGCAACATAGTTTGGTTAAAATTTATCAATGGTAGTGTAAAACAACACCGTTTTTACCCCGTCAAAAACAACTCTTTTTAGAGCAAGCTGTTTTCTTGCATGCCACTTTAAATGCAAATGAGCTCTGCTCGCCCCGCCCCTCTCTTCCAAGCCGCTCTCTGAGAGATGGTAAACTTTAGCCGCATTCATCGTGAAACTTGCTAACTAGTGCGTTATTAGGAAAGGTGATTTGCAAAGATTCATTAAAAAACCTTACACACACACTTCTTCTGGAGGTGAAGCTGGATCACGAATGATTTGCGCGAAGATAGATGCATTTAGGTTGATCAGGGGCGCATTCCCTTCAGAAACAAATGTAATCCACTGCGTCTTCAGCAGCTCAGATGTCGGGAGTAAATGACGACTGCTATGTTCATTATTACATCCAACAACAGAACACCTCAATCGCTTAGGAGCCATTCTTGTCTACATCTGCTCCGGCATCGAAACAATAATGGACTGATAACAGTTTTCTCAGTGCGGGTCTAAGGTAAAACGCTACTGTCAATCAAACAAACGTGGGGGGGGTCACACAGACAGGCATCTGAGATCGGCTCGATATGAGAAAGGGGAAATGATATAACGAGATAAAAAAAGAAAACACTGGGTAGATCTTTATCATTATAGGGTGGTTGTGTACACACTGCCAACACACATTTCAGTTCAAACAGCTTGTAAAAGTGCATGTCACATCCAATGGCCCCATTAAAAGTCATGCAGTGTTTTTTGTAATCTATTATTATTGTCTTATCATTAAGAAGGTATTTCTTATTATTCAGGTATTCTTTAAAAAATCACTATTTGTATTACACTAAAAGGCATTAATGTTTGGATCAATGTTATGGTGAATACATTTCAAGAATTTCCATTTTTGAGTAAGTTACCTCTCAACAAGGATTGCTTGTCATTCCAAACAACACTTCTCTTATTTATTAATAAATTATTAATCTGGAATCTTGCTTACTCTTGATCCAACTTTAAATGTTTACAAATAGCTTTGCAAACTCTATATTAAAGTAAGATTAAAATGATGTGTTAGTTCTTAAGAATGACTCACTAATGAGTGCAGATTAAGCGGGGGCAGATAGATTTGACTTAAAACGATCTCTATAATGAAACGGTGAGGTTTTCAATCTGAAGTGTGCTTAAGGCATAGAGAAGACGTTCCCTCGCCTGGCCTTATCGGGGTTCTCTGTTGTGTTGGCTGAGGAATGCTTGGAGCAGGTTCACACACACTGTTTGTACGCCGTGGGTGTTCGGAAAAAGCCTGCCGTGAAATCCAGCAGACATGCTGAGCTTTTATTGTGTAGATGGAGCGAAGTGTGAGTCAGTGAAGAGCCCCAGAGGCCCCTGCAGCGCTGGAGATATGTCAGGACCCAGAGTGCAGCAAACGGGGCACCTGACTGTTTTCTTCTATCACTGAATACTGCATGCCTCCTCATACCTTATCTCCCTCTATTTATGAATGACAGATTGCTCATAGCAAATTAATACAAGCTAATCATAGTCTGCTAAGATTTGACAAGAGTATGCAAATTGGTTTTTGTGAATTTTTGTGACTAAATACTATGTTTTAGGGTTTCAGGCCTTGCTTTGGTTAGACTGGAGCGTACTTTATGTCTATAGACTGACTTCTCTTTGATACTTGTCGTCATACATTGGAGAGGATGTGTCCGGCTGCTTTCAGCAGTTGTTTGTTGTGACCCATATGCAAGTGCATTGAGCTGTGGTCTATTGGTGGTTTAACTTCACAGACACAACAGAATTACGAATGAGTGAGTGAGTGCTCTAATTGGGATGTTTAAAGATAATAGAGTGACCTGGCTTTACACTGTACTACATTTAAGGGGTCTGACAGACCATTTTACATGTCCCGGGTGTAATGCATAGTAAAAAGTAAAACAGGAATAGTTTTATACACATTTTTTTATATTTTTTGTCAAATGATTTAAGCTGGAAAAGTCAGTTGAACTGAATTTTGCACAGTGTTTGCTAATGGAATTTTGTGTGACAATCATTTTCAAGTTTACATGATTATTTTTTTATGATGATATTAATTCCTTTTATGTAAAGCACGTTGAATTACCATTGTGTATTAAATGTGCCGTATAAATAAACGAAGACGTTCCCTCGCCTGGCCTTATCGGGGTTCTCTGTTGTGTTGGCTGAGGAATGCTTGGAGCAGGTTCACACACACTGTTTGTACGCCGTGGGTGTTCGGAAAAAGCCTGCCGTGAAATCCAGCAGACATGCTGAGCTTTTATTGTGTAGATGGAGCGAAGTGTGAGTCAGTGAAGAGCCCCAGAGGCCCCTGCAGCGCTGGAGATATGTCAGGACCCAGAGTGCAGCAAACGGGGCACCTGACTGTTTTCTTCTATCACTGAATACTGCATGCCTCCTCATACCTTATCTCCCTCTATTTATGAATGACAGATTGCTCATAGCAAATTAATACAAGCTAATCATAGTCTGCTAAGATTTGACAAGAGTATGCAAATTGGTTTTTGTGAATTTTTGTGACTAAATACTATGTTTTAGGGTTTCAGGCCTTGCTTTGGTTAGACTGGAGCGTACTTTATGTCTATAGACTGACTTCTCTTTGATACTTGTCGTCATACATTGGAGAGGATGTGTCCGGCTGCTTTCAGCAGTTGTTTGTTGTGACCCATATGCAAGTGCATTGAGCTGTGGTCTATTGGTGGTTTAACTTCACAGACACAACAGAATTACGAATGAGTGAGTGAGTGCTCTAATTGGGATGTTTAAAGATAATAGAGTGACCTGGCTTTACACTGTACTACATTTAAGGGGTCTGACAGACCATTTTACATGTCCCGGGTGTAATGCATAGTAAAAAGTAAAACAGGAATAGTTTTATACACATTTTTTTATATTTTTTGTCAAATGATTTAAGCTGGAAAAGTCAGTTGAACTGAATTTTGCACAGTGTTTGCTAATGGAATTTTGTGTGACAATCATTTTCAAGTTTACATGATTATTTTTTTATGATGATATTAATTCCTTTTATGTAAAGCACGTTGAATTACCATTGTGTATTAAATGTGCCGTATAAATAAACTTGCCTGGCTTTGCCTTACAAACAACATACACTGCATTGAAAAGTCTGACCAAGGCTGCATTTATTTGATCAAAAATACAGTATGGAGAGTTATATTGTAAAATACTATTAGAATTTAAAATGATTTGCTGCTCAAGAAATACTTTTTTTTTTTTTATTATACATTTTTATTAAACAGTTGGTGCTGCTTAATATTTTTGTGGAAAAGGATTTTATGATTAATAGAAATTCCAAAAGAACAGTATTTATTTGAAATAGAAATCTTTTGTAACATTATAAATGACTTTACTGTCACTTTTGATCAATTTAATGCATCTTTGCTGAAAAAACTGACAATAAACTTTTAAACAGTAGTGTATGTTGTTTATTAATAGTTGTGTGAATTCTTATGCCCCTAATGTTAGATGTGGTTAAACAAATTTGTACATCATGACGTGAAATATGACGTGACAATAAATCATACAGCATAATACGGTGTGACATTAAGTCATATGGCATGAAGTAATTTGAATGTCACACTGTATGAAAAATCAAAGATAGCAACATTTGCTAATGCTACTTCATATTTTTATGCATGTCATTCATCTATTTCTTAAGTGTAACAGGCCATGCTAAACTGAAATGAAGAGTACACAAGTACAGAATCACTGAACTGTAGACTCACCCCTCAGAAACCTTATTCAGGGCTTTCTGTATATCTGTATCAGTAAACCTATAATCTAGTTACCACCCACAAATGTATATGCGCTCAGTAAGTGAGAAATGCTATCAGTTATACGCTTTATTTTCTATATTTTTAAAACTTCTCTTTTATTTTCTCATTGTATCCAGATACCCCTAATAGATCATGTCCACAGCCCAGTGCCTCTGCTCCTAGCCTGTCAGCCCCTTCACAAGCTGTTCCCAACTTAAAGTCCAGCAGGTCTTTACGGAGACAGTCAAAAGCTGTGGTAAGAAATAAATACACTGCTGTAAATTCTGATAACAGTTGGTTTATTATAACAACAAAACATTTGTAAAGTTCTTTAAAAGTAATTTACTTTTTTCAGTTAATTTCAAAACATAATTGAAATGACACAGATTACTCTTAAACTTAATACCCAAGTAATCCCAATAAGATTATCAGTGCATTCGGCATTATATTTTTCGGTAGTCATTTTAATTAGTTGTTCAGATTTACTTCTCTATTATAACATTATTGTTATAACCTCATAACATTTACAGGTTTCTGTAATTACTCACAAATAATCATCCCTAATATTGACATTTGTAATCATGAACATTTTCACATTGAATCTCAAAATTATTGTGGTATTTTAAATAATTCTTTAATGGAATTATACAAATTCAACGTTACAGAATAATTGAAAGGCAGGCTTAAACTGCAAATTATCCGATGTTTTTTAATTATCATTTATTAAAAATTACAGAACATTAAAAATATTTTAACAGCTTTTAATTTAAGAGAATTTCAAGTAATATTCACATAAACCCATTATAATAAATGTGACATTTAACTGTGTATATTTATATTTCTGTCTCTGTTAATACGAAGTTTAAAAAGAGAGCTGAGAGAGTTAATTTTTCACTTCAAAGTTAATTTTGCGCATTCGTTTTCACTATAAATAAATAAATAAAATCACTAGATGCTGTTAATTATGTTTAACATGTTAAACACCAAATGTTAATCACAAAAATTAACACATTTTGTTTCCCAGGCCTAATAATTTAATGTTACAACTAGCTTCCCATAGACTTCTTGTTGTCATTATTAGGGGCTTGTCCAGGATCTTAGTATTTTCTCAAGACATTAATTATTTACTTCTAGATGTGAATAGATGACAATTTTGTTGTAGATGTTTGGCATGCAGAAATTAAGAGTGTTGTTGTGATCACCATTAAAATGATCATTAAAGTAAGACCGAATACTGCCTACTGAGGTTCTTCACCTGCTGCTGTTGTGTCCAGGAAATGTCGGAGAATGGAGGTGGAGGGCAGCTGGTGGTCAAGGCACGCTTTAATTTCAAGCAGAACAATGAGGACGAGCTGTCTTTCAGCAAGGGCGAGCTGATCCATGTCACACGCCAGGAGGAAGGTGGATGGTGGGAGGGAGCCCTTAACGGCAAAACCGGCTGGTTCCCTAGCAATTACGTCCGAGAGGTCAAGCCATGTGGTGAGTGGGCAGTCCAAGATATTGTCTTACATCTTTTCATAGTTAGAAACGTTTTGCTCTAGTGAACATAATGAAATTAAACGGGTTTCCCTTTCTTTTTTTCTCCAGAGAAACCGATTTCTCCGAAAGCGGTAAAAGGACTTGACATTCCTCAGTTGACTAAAAATTATTACAATGTGGTAAGTTCTTTTAAAGATTCCAAAATAGACATGTAAAGGAATTTTAACTTCTTATTTGAGTCATTTGTTTGTTTCTCAGGTGGTGCAAGACATCTTGGAGCATGAGAAAGAGTTTGTCAAGGAACTGCAAACGGTACTGGGCTGTTACCTGCGCCCTCTACAGGCCAGCGACAAGTAAGAGGACAACTCATACGTTACCATGGCATCAGGGAGCCTTTGATATCAAAGCCACTGACATTTTGGGAAAATGGGCCGGTCAATAAAAACCCATGCGCATAATGACTCTTCTGTCAGCTCTCTCTGCAGGCTGTCTAGTGCGGACTGCTCCAGTCTGAATGGGAATTTAGAGGACATCCTTTCTTTCCAACAGGGACTGTGTCTTGCCTTAGAGGAGTGCTCCAAGTAAGAGCTGCATTTCAGTGTCTTCATATGCTCAAATGACTACTTAATTCTCTTTTTTTTCAGTGAAAGTCTTACCCCTTGATATAACAGTGCCATCTGGTGGTGGCTTTTTCACATATTTGTAACATGTCCATGTCTATGCTATACCATTTTAAGACCTAGGTTATATTTGCAGTGTTGGGAATGTTTCTTTGCAAATGTAATAGGTTACAGATTACAAGTTACCCTATTTAAAATGCAATCCGTTACTTTATTAAAGTAATGTAACTGGTTACATTTGTGACCCTGGACCACAAAACCTTAAGTAGTCTAATCGCTCTAGGTCAGTGGTTCTCAAACTTTTTACAGTGGCGTACCCCCTGGGGCAATTAGCATTCTTCTGCGTACCCCCTCTCGTCCACTTACACTGCAGTCACACCTTTTCTATTAAAGGACAATATTTGCACCCTTAAATTGATTTACAGGTGCATTTTTTACCTTTATTGAGGCAAATGTTTTCTATCCTTATTAATTGTATCTCATGTTTTATGCCATATTCTTAACATTTCATTATGTGTATTATTAATATAATAAATAAAGCAATAAATTATGGCAAATCAAAGTAGATTTAAAAATAAAACCGCCAATAGGTGGCGGCAAGTCGCTGTCTTAATGAGCCAGGCGTCGCGTCATTCATTCAGTAACGAAGCAAAATGCTGTAGTTATGAATGGGTTATTAATCACTGACTCTCCAAATCGTTCAAAGCCGCAGATTCGTTCACTTACGAAACACCGCTGTATGACGCTTGGAGACGCACATCAGATGATACAGATTTCGTTGGAACTATTATTTAGTTGCAAAATAGAACAAACATGACTATTCTGTTCAAAATGTATTTCTCAGGTGGTGCAAGACATCTTGGAGCATGAGAAAGAGTTTGTCAAGGAACTGCAAACGGTACTGGGCTGTTACCTGCGCCCTCTACAGGCCAGCGACAAGTAAGAGGACAACTCATACGTTACCATGGCATCAGGGAGCCTTTGATATCAAAGCCACTGACATTTTGGGAAAATGGGCCGGTCAATAAAAACCCATGCGCATAATGACTCTTCTGTCAGCTCTCTCTGCAGGCTGTCTAGTGCGGACTGCTCCAGTCTGAATGGGAATTTAGAGGACATCCTTTCTTTCCAACAGGGACTGTGTCTTGCCTTAGAGGAGTGCTCCAAGTAAGAGCTGCATTTCAGTGTCTTCATATGCTCAAATGACTACTTAATTCTCTTTTTTTTCAGTGAAAGTCTTACCCCTTGATATAACAGTGCCATCTGGTGGTGGCTTTTTCACATATTTGTAACATGTCCATGTCTATGCTATACCATTTTAAGACCTAGGTTATATTTGCAGTGTTGGGAATGTTTCTTTGCAAATGTAATAGGTTACAGATTACAAGTTACCCTATTTAAAATGCAATCCGTTACTTTATTAAAGTAATGTAACTGGTTACATTTGTGACCCTGGACCACAAAACCTTAAGTAGTCTAATCGCTCTAGGTCAGTGGTTCTCAAACTTTTTACAGTGGCGTACCCCCTGGGGCAATTAGCATTCTTCTGCGTACCCCCTCTCTTCCACTTACACTGCAGTCACACCTTTTCTATTAAAGGACAATATTTGCACCCTTAAATTGATTTACAGGTGCATTTTTTACCTTTATTGAGGCAAATGTTTTCTATCCTTATTAATTGTATCTCATGTTTTATGCCATATTCTTAACATTTCATTATGTGTATTATTAATATAATAAATAAAGCAATAAATTATGGCAAATCAAAGTAGATTTAAAAATAAAACCGCCAATAGGTGGCGGCAAGTCGCTGTCTTAATGAGCCAGGCGTCGCGTCATTCATTCAGTAACGAAGCAAAATGCTGTAGTTATGAATGGGTTATTAATCACTGACTCTCCAAATCGTTCAAAGCCGCAGATTCGTTCACTTACGAAACACCGCTGTATGACGCTTGGAGACGCACATCAGATGATACAGATTTCGTTGGAACTATTATTTAGTTGCAAAATAGAACAAACATGACTATTCTGTTCAAAATGTAGGCTACATTTAAAATGTAAAATGTTCACTTAATATTACCTTTTTTGTTGAACTGTTGTAAAAATTAATGGTACATTTGCCATCGTTTGGATATTCAGGGAAATTTGCATTCTTGCTCGTATCTTAAACATGAAAACAATAACACGCACAGAGTGTGTCTGTATCGAAGAGCATTTAAATTGATCTCAATGTACCGTGCGTGTCAATATTTGCTCTTCATGCTGTTAAGTGAAGATCTACTTTAAAGATACATTGAACAGCAGCGGGATTTGCTAAAGCTGCATATTCACCGGGCATCCTATCATATGCATGCTGCTTGTGTTGATGCAGTCAGTTTTGACCTCAAAAAATGAGGTACGCTGATTGGATATCATGTATTTGACCGTTTACGGCACCCCCATTTTCCTGTTTTTACATTAGAAGCTGCATTTTGCTTGTCAGTCATTTTAATGTTGCTTTAAGTTGGGGTATTAAATGAATGTCAAAACTCTGAATTTTGTTCGCGCACCCCCCACCGTCATCTCACGTACCCCAGTTTGAGAATGACTGCTCTAGGTAGGCGATTTCTGGTAGCCAATGTTGACATTTGAAATCGCCAAAACAAACACGCCCCTACCCCAAAAGGGTCTCGCCCCTATTTTGATAGCTCCACCCCACACATACGTACGCAACCCAGGCAACGATTAGTTCTGTGAAACAAAGCAAAACCAATGTTACACCGTGTCTACACCGGACTGGAGTGGCGCGGCACGACAAAATACTATGGAACTCATTATAATCAATGATGCTGTCTATACCATAGATATATATACATATATATACATATCTATGGTCTACACTGGATGCGGCACAACACGACAAATCCCTGACAGAAAACTGCTGCTGTGTTCTATTCATGACGTATTGACACAAATTTCAAATGATTTTCAACAGTCGCTTTGTCGCATCCAGTGCACTAGACAGACTTTAGCTGTTGCGGCGCAGACACGGTGTTACTAACCTATCGAGAAGAAACAAAGCAACCTCGGCGTCCGATCACAGGCCTTCCGCTCCTTGAGTTCTCTCCAGCGCTGGAAAGCTGATCCGATATTTACACGGGTCCTACTTCTTGCCTTATTGCCTTAATCCTTATTTTGTTCCGCAGACATTTTCCTCTTTTGTTTTTATCCGCCATCTCTATATTTCTGTTGCTCGGCTCGGACTGAACGCTCTCTCCTCCACATCATGAGTAGACACGCCCCTTTACTGCTTATTGGCTACAAGTTTGTTTTGCTAGTCGGCCCGAATCAGTTTTCTAAAGCGTTTTTGAAAAATCGCTTACCCCACCTTTAAGTAGCACAGGTATATTTGTAGCAACAGCCAACAATACTTTGTATGGATCAAAATGATAAATTTTTCTTTTATGCCAAAAATCATTAGGATATTAGTTACAGATCATGTTCCATGAAGATATTTTGTAAAATTCCTACCGTAACTATATCAAAACTTGAAATTTTTGATTAGTAGCATGTATTGCTAAGAATTTCCATTTGGACAACTTTATAGGCGATTTTCGCAATATTTAGATTTGTTTTCACCCTCAGATTCCAGATTTTCAAATAGTTGTATCTCAGCTAAATATTGTCCTATCCTAACAAACCATACATCAATGGACTTTTTTTTTTTTTTTACTTTCAGATGATGTATAAATTCAATTTAAAAAATTGACCCTTATGAATGGTTTTGTGGTCCAGGGTCACATTTTATTACTCTTTTATTACTTCGCTACATTTCTAACGAATGTTTTCAACTGTTAATCATTTCCAAACATCTAAACCAGACAGGGTTAACCTTACAGTAGTACTCAACACTGATTACTGTCAGACTTTCAAAATTGTTCATCGCTTGAATTATGATTATAATGATTCAATTTTAGAGCACAGACACCACAAAATCAGACTTTGGCACCTCTTTTTACTTTCAGATCATTCTGAGATTAAATAAAGATTTAAAATCATAACAAGAAATAGTTTAATATCTTTGATACTGTTCAAATAACAATGACAGGAAACACTGGCATCGAACAATAGGCGCGTTTCCATTACCCTTCAAATTGCGCAAATTGAAATTGCGAATTGAAAATACGCCTAATGGAAATGCGTCAATTTCGCAAAAACGCCCATATATCGCAAAAAAGTTTTTTACGCTCGCATGAGGTGGTTTTTCAGGCAATGCGAAAAAGGATTAATTCGCAAAACTGCAATGGAAACAGCTTTTTCGCATTTACAGGTCACATGGCATATGTAAAAAGTCATATGATCATTCTTCAATGTACTATAACCTCCAAGAAACACTTCATAAGTGGCCGCGCTCCAGTATAAGGGGCTTTCCCTACTATTAATACTTGGACAATTAGTGTGCAGTGTGCAGTGTGCGCAGACGTGTGCAGTGTGGCTCTGATACGGCCACTCAATGCTTGTGTTTATGTTTTTATACAGTCTATGGTTTATTCCAGCCGCGCCAGGCACGTTTCTGAAGCAGCTCTCTTTGCTGCTTCTGTAAAAATACACGCATAAACCTCCTTTGAATAAATATAGCCAAAATCTGTCAAAATCCGTTGCCATGACTTATCGCGAGAGGCAAAAGGTTCCGTTTTAGCCGCATAACGTTGGTTAATGGAAACGCCGTCATTTCGCAATATTTTTTATCGACATTCAGAAAATATCGCCAAAGTTTTGTGCAAATCTGTAATGGAAACGCGCCTAATGCCTTGGGAAAAAACTGTTAATCTTAAAAAATAAAGCAAATTGTGAAACTCGTGTATTAAATAAATTCAATGCACACAGACTGAAGTAGTTTAAGTCTTTGGTTCTTTTAATTGTGATGATTTTGGCTCACATTTAACAAAAACCCACCAATTCACTATCTCAACAAATTAGAATCCTTCATAAGACCAATAAAAAAACATTTTTAGTGAATTGTTGGTCTTCTGGAAAAGTATGTTCATTTACTGTACATGTACTCAATACTTGGTAGGGGCTCCTTTTGCGTTAATTACTGCCTCAATTCGGCGTGGCATGGAGGTGATCAGTTTGTGGCACTGCTACATAAACCCAAATTGGAAGAAAAAGCAGTTATCAAATAAGCATGTGTCCTATTCCGTGTCCTAAACAGCTGAAACATTGGTGTCAATGCATGAGCGTGTGTGTGAAAATATTCAAATGTAACCCCCTTTGTAATAATTAACATTTTCATAAGTAACTAATTTAATTACACATTTTTTCTCAGTGACTGTAACAGACTACCGTTACATTTATTTTGTAATTGAATTATATAACACTTTTATATGTAACTAGTCACTCCCCAACACTGGTTATTTGACATTAAATTAAAAATAAAAATATTTTTAGTCCGATAATGTATCAGGGCTGATCTGTGTGTTTTTGTCTTGCAGGATGTCAGAGGGCCAGCAGCGGATTGGCGGCTGTTACCTGAACTTGATGTGTCAGATCAGAACACTGTACTTGTCCTACTGCTCCAGCCATCCTTCTGCAGTCTGTGTGCTGACTGATCACAGGTCAGTGTTCACAAAATTGTCATCGACATGTTCTTGACTTTTGTGAATCATCCAGAACACAAATGAAGATATTTTTCATGAAACAAATATTTATCGAAAGTTTGTTCCACAAAAAGTACAAAAAATGCACTGTTAAAGTGATCCAAATGAATCAAGCCGTTTAATTCAAGTCTTATGAAGACCACATATAATTTACATATAAACACTGATCAACACATATCAAATAGAGCATATAAAATATGGTAAACAGAAGCTCAAGCATGTCATGCATGTACTGTTGAGCTTCCATTTAACATATTTTATGTGTGGGTATGTGCATTGATTAACTATTCAAATTAATATTGGTAGCAATTTACAGTAAGGTTCCATTAATTAACATTGGTTAATGCAGTAGCTAATATTATCAATGAACAATACATTTGTATCAGTATTTTTTCCTTGTTAACATTAGGTCATAAAATACGGCTGTTCATTGTTAGTTCAGATTAGCTCAGGTCCCTTAAACAATATTAACAGATAGCTTTTGATTTTAATTATGTATGGATACATTTTGAAATTAACAATAACTAAGTTAATAAATGTGACCCTGGACCACAAAACCAGTCTTAAGTCGCTGGGGTATATTTGTAGCAATAGCCAAAAATACATTGTATGGGTCAAAATGATCTATTTTTATTTATGCCAAAAATCATTAGGATATTAAGTAAAGATCGTGTTCCATTAAGATATTGTGTAAATTTCTTACCGTAAATATATCAAAACTTCATTTTTGATTAGTAATATGCATTGCTAAGAATTTCATTTGGACAACTTTAAAGGCAATTTTCTCAGTATTTAGATTTTTTTTTTTGCACCCTCAGATTTTCAAATAGTTGCATCTTGCCCAAATAATGTATACATTCAGATAATGTATAAATCTCAATTTCAAAAAATTGACCCTTATAACTGGTTTTGTGGGGCAGGGTCACAAATGCTTTAGAAGTATTTTTCATTGTTAGTTTATGTTAACTATTGCTAATGTATAGTAGTTACCTAATATTAACAAGTCAAATCTTACTGTAAAGTGTTACCATAATTTGACACATTATTTTGAATATTAAGGGTTAAAATGATACGTTGTAAAACTCTTCTTAGTGTCATTTAGTTTTGTAAAAAGCATGTTACAAACTAAAGAATTTGTGTGAGAGCTGCAGAGAACAGTAATACATCAATAGATTCTGAGCACATCTCTACATAGTTCATGAGGAGGCATGCAAAAGAGTGGTTTCTGGGCAAAAAAATTATTGAGATGCATAAATTGGCACAAAATATTTTGTCTCCAGTCAGTTCCAGTTAGGGGTGTGCGATAATATCGTAATTGTTGTTTTAACGATGTGCGATTTGACATTATCGAGTATTTTGCAAAAACCATTCAAAACATCCCTACTGAGTCTAGACTAGTGCGTGTGCGCATTCAGTGTGTTTTCTTTCACTGCATGATTCAGTCTATTAAAATGCGTTTAGAATGATCACAAATTCAAGACATGATGGCAAAAAATGTATATATTTATACCACTTCATATAGTTATTCAATTTCATATGAAGAGTGCCGTTTTTCTCCAAAAATTACCATGATTACAAATGTGACATTGAATTCAATAAACAATAAGTTAATTAAGAGACTTACGTTTTTGTTTTGGCTCTATTTCGCCAACAAAAATCATTCCGAATACAGCCACAGTGCTGTTTTGTGTCTCTGAGCAACAATGAATCAACCGTTTAAATTATTTGATTTAATTTGCTTGGTAACAGCCCAAACGTCTTATTATTCTAATTCACTGATTAAATGTAAGAATTTGACTCAAAAGATAATGGACACTTTTAGAAAAATGGCTTTATAAAAGGTAAAAATGCCCATAAAATGTAAAAATAAGTTTCAACTTATTGGAAAAGATTAATTTCTATCAGTATGAACTGACTACCACCCAGAATATGAAGAATATTAAAAACATTAGGAGTCAGCTGTCTTCGGCAGTCCTTAAGGTACCAGCACAATAACACACTCAGCAAAATATCGTCTAATTATCGTTATCGATAAAATCCCATAAAATATCGAGATATAATTTTTTGTCAATATCGCACACCCCTAGTTCCAGTTAATATCCACATATATTCCAATTTAATCTCACATACAGTATATAAGTCCCAAAGTTTGTCAATACTGTAGCTCTGTTAAGCTTACAAAACATTTCTCTGTTTGTTTGACACTAGTGACACAAAAAAAATGTTTGTGTGTCACTAGTGTCTTAGCTTTTTTTTATATAAAGTTGAACCACCAGGTGTCACTACAAAGCTTTCATTCTCTTATGTCTTACTGAGCTGAGTGACTAAACAAGCAAATCTCCCTTTTGCCTTTACATATAACACTGCTGCCCTATTTCCATTTTAAGGTTTTTTTTTCTTTGGTTTGTACTAGTAAACTTCACAGGTATTCATAAATGTCTGAGCCACATTTTACACACTTCCTGTATGATGAACTACATCAGGGTTTCTGTTAGTTTTCTCCTTCCACCTCAGAATGCTCCACGACAGAAGGAGAGAGTGAAAAGGCATGCCTCATACACACAGGAAACAGCACTAACCCAACAGGATATCTATAGCTGTGGTTGTGCTGATGGAGGCAGAAGACACATTTTTGATTGTGTTTGCTCACTTTGCATATCACTCTGCAGAATTGTTGCAGCATTTTTCCATTGCTTGATTGTGTATTCAAGGCATGATGTGTTCGATGATTCATCTTTAGTCTAACTTTAGTTTATCACATTTCAGCATCTAGTATTCTCTTCACACCCGTTCTGTCACCTTCCCCAAAACACTTGCCATTGTTATGGTTATATGAGAAAGCATTGTTAACATTTTGCCTCAGAGTTTTTATTATTGTTATAATTTTTTTAATATTATACCAAGTCATACGTTTTAAAGCGCACGTATTCAAAATACGTTTTAGTGTGCATTTATTTATGCTACAGTTTGGGGTTGGAAAAAAGAAGACTTACGCTCACAAAGGCTGCATTTATCTGATCAAAAATGCATTACAAACATTCATATTGTGAAATATTATTAGAGTTCGTGTTCTGTGGAACAGTTTCATTTGTTCTTTTTCTTTTTTCTGACAGGTAAGGGAGAGTCCCATCTTCATAGTTTAGATATCACTAGTGGAGGTGTCATGTAGACTTGGTCTTCCCCCTTTACCTATGCTTTTTTTTTTCAGTTACCTATATTGGTATTTGCAGATGAGATGATTTGCGCACTTTATTGTAAATCACTTTGATAAGTAAGCATCAGTTAGGAACATGAATGTAATGCCTGGAAATATGGAGAAGTGACCTCCCACTCCGAAAGGACCGTTTCATGTTCCAGGTTATTGTGTGTTAGAAAAAAAACATTCTGTTTTTGAATATGCCTATTTTAACGATACGATCATTTGACATTCGAATTTCGAAAAAAAAAAAAAAGTCTAAGAAATGTTTCTTGAACAGAAAACAGTATATTAGAATGATTTCTGAAGAATCAAGTGACATTGAAGACTGGAGTAATGATGCTAAAAAAATTCAGCTTTGCATCACAGGAATAAATTACAATTTAAAACATTAAAATAGAAAAAAGTCATTTTAAATTGCAATAATATTTGATAATTTTACGATTTTATTTTCTTCTGTATTGCTGTATTTTTTGATCAAATAAATATGAGACTTTCAAAAACAAAAAATCATACTAACCTCAAACTTTTAAAAATGTTGTGTGTGTATGCATTCTGAATGTCCAACAATTCATTCAGATAATGGGACATTTTTCAGAGAATTAAGAACATTTTCTAAATGTATAATCACAGCTGCTAACCCTTTTTAGACTTGGTATGAATCTTAATACTTGACTGTAAAACAATATTGTTTCGAATCATTATGTGTCATTGGTTTGTCTTTACACTGACTCATACTATGAAATGCATATTAACACATTAATGTCTAATTCTTGTTTCACTGAATTGATTTGTTTGTGTATTTCAGACTCAGTGTCAAGATCTGCGAAAAAGAAAGAACTTGGAGTTGCAGATCTTGTCGGAGCCAGTGCGGGGCTGGGAGGGCGACAGCATGAAGTCGCTGGGTCAGGTGGTCTACATGTCACAGGTCCACATCCAGAGCAGCTCAAATGAGGTGAGAACCAGGAAATAACAGTGTGGCAACTAAACTCGACCTGACATGTTGTTTTCACATCTGCGTGGTTATATCACTGTTTATTTTGTGCAAAATGCATGTTAGATATTAGCACAGTGTCAAAATAATCTATGAAGTGATTATTTTAATCAATATTAATTGAAATGTAGTGCAAAACTAAGTTTTGTGTAAAAGTACTGATCAGGGCGTTTTAAACATAACGGCCAGAAGCACAGACTCATTTTTCTGTTTGTTTTTTGTGACTTGTTTTAGCTAACCAATGGAAAATGTTTAAGTGTCAACAGCTCAAACCCCCCTGCAAAGTTTTGCATCTGTGGTCACTGAATGCGTTTTTAACTCGAACCTCAGCCCCCTTTGAATCTGATGGTCTGGTTAATGGAAACAGTGCTGTGTGAGGGGCTGATAGAGCCACTAATAATATCAGAAGGGGGTTAGCTAAGGAAAATTAGTAGGTTGATGAAAGAATTATATTGTTACATTAATTCTGAGTGATTTCCCGCCATTTCTGTTCAATGTATTCCCTTTCTCTTTCACTGTTTTGCTTAGCTGAAATTTATCTTGGTTTGCTAGACATAAGGTATGATACGTGTTGATCATGAGTAATCAATGTAGCAAAGAGTAAAGCTGTGCACCAATCCAAAATCGTGTGTTAGTGGAGACATTTGATGTTTGTGTTTGTAAGGGTTTGCTGTAATGCCATTCACCTGCATCTGTGCCATGATTGTTTATGTAGTGGTATTTCATATTATTTTTTGCAGAAGTAATGAATTTAATATGATGTGCATATGTGCTTTTTTTCTAGGAAAAGGAAGAGCGGTACTTCATGCTGTTTCCTAATGTGGTAGTCATGCTGTCTGCCAGCCCAAGAATGAGTGGTTTCATTTACCAGGTGAGCTCATTTCTTTTTTTCCTTTTGTTTTACTGGGTGCATGACAATGAGCATGTGTTATTTATGAAAAAGTGTCAACTTCAGTGCTCTCATTTGTGTCTCACTCTCGTTTCATAGGGACGTCTTCCACTGACTGGAACCACTGTAACCAAACAGCCAGAGGATGCAGAGACAGGCCATTATGCTTTTGAGATCACAGGTTTGTTTCAGTCCATGTAAACAGTTTTAGTGAGGCATGTTTTTTGAGAGGTCACAGAACAATGTACACTTGACCTTGTCATTAATGCTGCTTTTTTTTCTATGCTGCTAGTACCTGAGCTGTTTTTATAGCAGCAGGCAGCAGTGGAGTTTAACCTAACAAGTGGAGAGCATGTGTGTGTGTGTGTGTGTGATTTATTAAAGGGATAGTTCACTCAAAAATGAAAATTGTCACAATTTGCTCACTTTCTTTCTCACTGTCATCCTTTTACCCTGTGGAACACAAAGCAAGGAATTTTGGAGAAGTTTTTTAATGCAAATATTTTACATACAGCTCATAAAGACCACATCTGCTAAGATCCAGAAAGGACCAAATAAAGCACTATAATAGTCAAAGTGACTTGTGGGCTATATTCCAAGTCTTCTGAAGCCATTTGATAGCTCTTTGTTAGAAACTGACCGAATCACTCTATTTACTAGACTAGACACTCTATTTTTAGACTATGTTCTAAAAGGTTCATTCAGTGATTCTGTTCCAAAGCTTACTGACTTGTTGATCTGGTTGCAGCAGTTATTGAGTGAATTAGGGGAATATTATCAGTTAATAATTAATTATTTATACTACAGCTCAAAAGTTGTTGTTTTTTTTTTGGGGGGGGGGGGGGGGGGGATACTTCTTCAGCAAGGATGCATTAAATTAATAAAATGTGACTGTAAAGACATTTATAACGTTACAAAAGATTTCTATTTCAATTAAATGCTGTTATTTTCAGCTTTATATTTACTGAAGAATCCTGAAAAACGTATCCCAGTTTCCTCAGAGATATTAAGCTGTACAACTGTTTTCAACATTGATAATAAGAAGAAATTTTTCTTGAGCAGCAAATCAGCATATTATGATTTCTGAAGGATCATGTGACACTGAAGGCTGGAGTACTGATACTGAAAATCAGCTTTGGTGATTCGTCATCCGCTAGACTCCACTCTCTCGTGAACGCACGTACAACAATTAGCGGAGGCTAGAGAGTAAGGTTTATAAAGTTGTAAATATAGATATTTTTCTTACACAAACGCATCGCGTCGCTTCAGAAGTCCTTTATTAACCCCCCAGAGCCGTGTGGACTTCTTTTATAATGGATGGGTGCAATATGTTTTTACTTCAAATTTTGGACTACCATCCACTCCCATTATAAAGCATGGATTAGTCAAGTCAAGTCACCTTTATTTATATAGCGCTTTTAACAATACAGATTGTGTCAAAGCAACTGAACAGCATTATTTAGGAAAACAGTATAGCTGGGCCAGTGTGTTGTGATTGGCACCACTCGGTGCCTGGTCGGGAAATGTCATGCCCCTTACCATAGCCGCCTGCCAGCTTCAGTGTAAATATTGCGTCAAAATCAAATCAATTTGAGCATGATTTATAACCACTCAAAGCTAACGTGTCTCCGACATAGTGATAACACTAGTTGCCTTCTCTAGTGCAGCTCAACCAGGTCTCATTCATCGATATTTGTGATATCACAAATCCCGGAAAATATGCGTTGTAGTCCAAACGAGTCATTCGTTGTCGTTTTTGAAACGCGATTTCTGTTAAATAAAATATCTCCTTTTGAAGTGGACTTTGAACTTTGTAACTTTGCAGATCTTTTTTATGCTCAAACAGCAACATTACAGACTAACTAAAGTTGAAAAAGCATAATAGGACCCCTTTAACAGGCATGTCTGCTATGGAAAAATGGCAGCTTGAGAATTCTACCAATTTTTTTCTTTTGTGTTCCATGTGACAGCATAGTTTTTGAACCACACGAGGATGAGTAAATGACAGAATTTCTCTTTTTGGGTGAACTATCCGTTTAATTCTGTATTTTGATGTTGTTGTGGTTGTGGTTTTGTTTATTTAAAAAATGTCAAAATAAAACTTAATCTAATGTTAGGATGCACATGCTTGAACAGTTGCAGTATTGTTGTATCTTCCATTTTGCTGACCATGTTTTGATTGTGTTTTTAGGAGGGACAATAGATCGCACCATGGTGTTCTGTAGTAGTGCACAGGAGCAGCTGGAGTGGTTAGAACATCTTCATGCTTACACCAAGGAAGGAAGTCCAGTCGGAACAACATTGAAGGTAACACTTTCTCTCTTTTTTTGCACCTTATTTCTCAGTATGATGACCGTCTACAGGTGAATCATTATTTTCTTGTGTATTTTGCATGAGCAGAGTGTTGAGGCTAAGCTTACAACCATGGCTGGCACGTCGTCCCACCACTTGCACAGTTTCGGTACTGCTGTGGCTAACCGAGGCCCTCTCGAACCCCCCAAGATCACCAAGCCATGGTCCTTAAGCTGTCTGAGACCAGCGCCTCCCCTCAAGCCCTCCGCTGCGCTAGGTTATAAAGAGGTACACTTTCTGGAAAACAGTCATAAGGAATCTTGAGTGGGAGCGTAATTTACCTCTGTGTATTCTTGGTGGTCCTAACAGGAAACCGATGCACACAGAGCTACTCTGACTGTAAAGTTTTTCAGCCAGCAGCCTCCTTCATCCTCTTCACCACAAGCTGCGGTGGAGGTGTTGTTATCTCAGATTTAAGTGGAATGTTTAGTGGTCTTTGAGCTGCAGATTAGCTAACTCTACCCAAAGCCCACTCGAACATCTTATTAATGTGCATGGCCTCTCTACAAGATTTTACCAAGGGTGTTAGTGATGATCATGAAATGCATGTGAAATTTTCTGTTTCTCTGCAACAATTAATGTTCACCTCTCACAGATCTTTCCATCATATTCCTGTCAGGCTGTTCTTTTATTCTCATACACCTCTTCATTCTCTCTCCATTTTCTGCTTCTTTAGAGGATGTCTTATATCCTGAAGGTAAGAGTAGATGTGTGTCTGTGTGTTTTGTGTGAGTACGTGTGTGTGTGTGTGTGTGTGTGTGTGTGTGTGTGTGTGTGTGTGTGTGTGTGTGTCCGTGTCTGTGTGCTTGGCTAGCACCGGTGTTGCACGCTGGATCCATGCTTATCTGTCTTTTTCTCTTTAATTCTGTGGAGAGCCGCCCATTTCCGGTGTAGTTTGCAGTTGTATCTTCTACTCCCGCTGCAGTGATCTTTACTTAAGATGCATTTATTTGTAATTTTTGATCTTTGCTATGTTGTATTCATTTATTAATAGAAAGGGAGTTCAGATACAATAGCAAAATTTTGGCAGGCAGTAAACAATGTGTACTGAATCATATCCTGCTTCTCAACCTTCAAAGCTCATCGTCTTTAATCAATATACCCACAAACCCAACCAACCCTTTTCCTGCATGAAAAAAACTGCTGTGATACTTACAAAGATGTTGTGATACTTATCCAACCAAAAAAACAAAAGTGTACATATGCATGCAGTATATAGAAATGTTGAGCTTCAATTTGATCAAATTCAGTCAAAACAAATAAATTGCATTAAATGTGAGCAATTAATCAAATTAATCACTTGTATAAAAATTTGTTGAGAAATCCCCAAGTAATATTACATTACTGTGGCAGACAAAGCACTGAATAGGCTAAATTGGCTTTAGAAGTCAATATATTGCTTGTTTTATTTCCATTACATGCTATTTTTTTAATTATTGATCTGAGTAAACATTCTCTAGATATATATACATCTTTGGTGGTTCCTTCTTCTGCTTCCTTGCCATTTCAACCACTTTTCATTTCACAAGATTCATTTTAAAAGCTGTTAAAAATGTGCCTCAAAAGCCCTGGATTATGTTTCATTCCTACATTCTGTCCAGCTGTTTCAAAATGCAAGAACGGTTCTCCTGCAGACGGCTCTTTACTCATTTCATGCTGCTTGCTCTCGACAAGTGTGGTAGCAGACTTGCAAAAACCTGCTTTCCATTTGGTGGTACTTGACGCTTCAGTTGCTCTGATGGTAGCAAGAGTTTTCATTATGTAAGACAGCAAGTATGATTAGATGCTTTTTTAAAATAATTGTATTAAATTTGTTTTAAATTTGCACCCATAAATGCTACTAATAATAGTGTTTTATAGAAAACAATAGAAAATGGTAAATGTAGCCATCTCTTCAATAATGACAATGTACTAAGTAACTTTTGTACCATAATGTTTGAAATTGTATCATAGAAAACACATACAAGGTTTTTTTGAGATGTTGAGAATGTGGCCCTTGTATGAACTATATTATGAGGAAGATATATTTCCCATTTTAGTTTCTAACTAAATTTGTGATTAGATATAAATCACTTGAAGATATCATGAGCATTAGGTAGAGATTTCTTCGTATTGGAAAAACATAACAGCAATAATTGGTTCTATATTCGGCAATAGTCTTAATAACCTGCGGCAGTGTTCCAGCGATATAAAATAAATAACTGGGATAGTGAATTGTCTTGCAGACTGTCTCAAGAGATTCTGAATGGGAGCTGTTGCCACAGTTACTGAAGTGTTAGAAAACATCACTTTTACCATGTCAATCAAAAATGTACCCAAGCCTATACATTTTATTGCTTCCAACAAATATGGCCATTCAAGAAACACTTTTTCACAGCTGATATCACATCTCAAAATCCAGATATCACATCTTATATTTGCATAGTTCAGAAAATAATCTTATACCTGCGCAATGAACATGTTAAATGTTGTGTCTACATTTAGATGATCAAAAGAATCAGTATCTGCCAAGTAGCTGTTCATAGAAATGGCAAAATGACTCATAATGCCTGGTTAGGGTGAGGTGACTCTGCTTACGTCACCATAAGAAGGAATATTATTTTCCAATCATGCTGCATGATTCTCCGTTTTATGTTCCCGGTATTCTGAGCAACAACTACCGCATAGCATAATGGCACATTTTTGTTTAAAAACTAAGAGGTCTTCTCATAAGCCAGGTCTTTCCGCTAGTTTTCACGTCATTTTCCAGGCTAAATGTTTGTCTTTACGAACCTGGAGAATTGTTAGAGAGACCAAGACATCATTCATTGTTTTTCATATCTCAGGGCCACAATGTCGTGCTGTAAATCAATGTGCTAATATTTGCCACTTTCTCTTTTCGTGTTGATTCAAATTATGTTATACATTCATTTCATGAATGAGCAATTCATTAGTGATAAACGTTTCTGTAAACTGTGAACATGTGCATGCTTAACTTCAGGTATTTCCACCATTTACTTTCGGTTTGATGTCATGAGTAAAACATAAAAACTGAAAACCCCATTTAGCCTAAAGCATGCCAAGTGTATATGTGTGTATTTCATAATTAAAAAACAATACAGTCTTGGTCAATCAACGTTCAATAAAATGTATACTTTTTTTACTACTGCTTTACGCATTCTCACTAAAACTGTGATTGAACTGACTGGTTGTCAGTGACAGAATGTTTTAAACCCTTAAATATTCATCAAGACATTCCTAACTAAAGTGTTTAACTCTTATTTAATAAAGCTGCCCACATAACACATTTAATTTTTGCCATGGTTAGTCTGTCATTTAAACGATTCAATGTAGATGGTCAAAATAACTTGATTTAATAAAGCTTTCGTTCTGGAGGAGTCCAATTTAGATGACTCACTCCGCGGTGTTAGCATTCAAGAAAAAAGGTGGCGGCAGCCCTGTGACACTGCTGTAACAGTCAACAAATGACTCAGACTGAAATAATTAGTTCACAAACAGACAAGGGTCTCTCATCTGCAAATTGTTTTCATTCATGAGTCCCTGATAATTTGCTGTTAAATTATGAATGGCGTCATAACTTATGTAAGCTACCGTTTATTGGCCTCATTTCTTAGCATCCTCGCTCGAGATTTGAGCGTAAATTAAGGTCCTCTAGTTGCGGTTTTGTGGTTTTATTCAGAGCTCAGCAGATGCTGTTACTTCATTAACACCAGATTGTTTCCTCAGGACTCTAGTAAAAGCCCCAGACCCAGACCCAAGTTCCTTCCAAAAAGAAAAACGGAGAGAAAACATTCAGATGATGAGTTCCTGCTCAGAAAAAGTAAGTATATAAAAACGCTAAATAAAATTAATTTAGTTCCCAGAACTAAGATCTTGCAACAAAAAAAAAGTCCCCGTAGTGGTAGAATTGCGGGGGTTTGAGAACAAACAAACAGTAGCTTTGCCAACATGTATTTAACGTACAATCAAAAAGAAATACAGATACATAGAAATCAAATTTTCACAGTGACGATCCATCAATTTATTGTCACATGCAGGCACAGCAGCTCTGGAGGAGGATGCACAGATACTCAAAGTGATTGAGGCCTACTGCACCGGAGCCAGTCTCCACCAATCCACCACAGGTAGACCTGCCTGTCACATGTACTGTATAACTAAGCTACTGAATTTTTAATAACGGAAATGTATTGTTACAGTTTAACAGTGTGATTTCATTAGAAGATTTGATTTTGTTTGCACAGCTGTTCGTAAGGAGTGCATCCCCCAGGTCCTGCTTCCAGAAGAAGAGAAGATTATTGTTGAGGAGATCAAGAGCAATGGCCAGACGATCATTGAGGAAAAGTATGTTCAGTTATCTGATATCAGAATTACTTGATTTTTAGCATTGAGTCCATTTAAGAAAAATGCTTATATTGTAGTTTGTTGTATTAGTAACATAGAAATAGTGCAGAATTGTAAATATTTCTTCCTTTTTTGGATTAGTGACCTAGAAATAGTGCAGAATTGTAAATATTTCGTCTTTTTAATTTTATAGTAGTGACCTAGAATTAGTGCACAATCGTTAGTATTTATTGCATTTTTTTTTCTTTTTGGATTAGTGACTTGGAAACATGGTTATGGGGTAACGGAATACATGTAATGGCGTTCCGTAATCAGAATGCAAAACACTGGTTTCTCTTATTTTTTATATAATTGCATAAAAAAACAAGGTAATCAGATTACAGATACCTTTTGTACAAAATGGGAAAACTATCAGGGTTACAAAGGTTTCATTTAAGTAATGAATAATTGAAGACAGGCCATTGAATTATTAGAAAACAATGATCCAAGGTGGTGATGCGGCCACGATGTGAAGTGTCAGACTAATGCAGTTATTAATGCAGTTATGAGAGAGAGAGAGGGAGTCAGAATAATGCAGTTATTAATGCAGTTATGAGAGAGAAAGAGGGAGGGAGTCAGAATAATGCAGTTATTAATGCAGTAATTAATTAGAGAGAGAGATTGATTAAGAAAGTGTGAATTACCCGAGTCTGTCTCTCAACAGTGTTCGGCAGCAGCGTCTCTACTAATAGCGAAATTGTAAATTCATCTGCTTCAATAACTGCAACGTTATTACATCACATATTACATCATGTAGCCTATAACATCTCAACTATTTTACTGATAAAATCATCAGAGCAGCACTGACAACTTGTTTCTGTGCGCATGAATGTTTCTGTGCGCGAATGCGTGTCGGTCTTGCATGTGTGTGCATTTGAGAAAGAGAGCGGGGAAAGAGAGAATGTGCTTTCTGTACATAAGAAAATATAATTTTGTGTCAAAAACAGGGAAATAATTTGTCATTTTAATCCTATTGTTTAATATATTTGTTTGCTTGGTCATTGTCGTTGAGGGTTTTGGTTATTTTACTGTTGTATAAGGACCTTTGAAATAAAATAAATCATTTAGCGAAGCGAGATGGACATGTACTAGCACCATGTCGAAGCAGAATGTTCGATGACCATATGGAGCAAGCACTCTGTGTATCTGTTCTTATTATATTTGCTTGAGAAAAAAATGCTAATTTGCGTTCTTTTCTTAAATATTTTATATTGCGCATCAAATAGTTTATAATTTGCATCATATCCATAGTAAAATAAGTATCTTTGAGTATATTACTTTTACTTGACTTTATTTACATATGTGACCTTGAAGGAATCCAAATGTAATCAGATTACATTACTTTCATATTGTGGTGCTTGGATAACATTACCGAATACTTTTTTTCATTAAGTAATTTGTAACTAATAGAACCGCCCGGAGCTGCTTTCGTGTAGGACTGTTGGCGCAAGCTACATTAAAGTGATTATTACGTTTTGAATATGGATATTTTTCTTACAAAAACGCTTCGATTCACTACAGGAGGCCTTTGTTCACCCCCGGAGCCGTGTGAGACACTTTTTATGGATGGGCGCTTTTTATTTAACTTCTTTTGGACTGATGCATGCAACACCCGCTGAGTGGCATTAAACAGCTTGAAAGATCAAAGACAATTTTTAATATAACTCCGACTGGATTTGTCTGAAAGAAGAAAGTCATATACACCTAGGATGACTTTAGGGTGAGTAATTTATGGGCTAATTTTCATTTTTGGGTGAACTAACCCTTTAACAGTTGCAACTTGAAATGTTCTGTTTTCCTTTTGAATATTTTAAAGAATGTTTTTATTTTATTGCTTTGCAGAAGTCTTGTTGATGCTGTTTATGCTCTAAAAGATGAAGTCCATGAATTAAAAAAGGTAAGATTTTACGTTATTGGAACCTCGTGTTGGCCTGAGCTATCACAGGCATTATGCTGTAATCTTCTGATGCCATGTGTTCGTGAATGTAGGAGAATAAACGGATGAAGCAATGTCTGGACGAGGAACAGAAGTCCCGTAAGGAGCTAGAGCGTGTAGTCAGAAAGTTGGCCAAGCAAAAGAATGACTGTTCCTGGGATGAAGGAGGTCACTGAAGAACACTCGACTGTTTCCCTTTGCCAGCTGCATGTATGTGTTTCCGTGTCTGTGTGTCCTCACAAATGTGTTTTTATGTGTTTTTTTCCATCACATTACACACTGAACGTTGCTTTTGGAAAGTCACCATGCTGGGGATTTTCAGCCATTTCTCGTCAAATGTTTTTTTAAGGACAAGATGCGATAAGAAGATCAACTCTGTGATTAGTGACTGTGTTTATCTTGCCATACTAAAGAATATCACTGTGCGGTTTGCTTCACGTTCCTGTGATGTGACATTCTGAGAGCAAACCGGCAACTGTTCTAGAAGACCAAGTCAACTGTATTTGGAAAAGATTTGGAAAACTTCAGATGATTGTCAGAGTCCTGTCCATTTTTTGTTCCGGTTCACGGCCAAGCAAAAGAATGACTGTTCCTGGGATGAAGGAGGTCACTGAAGAACACTCGACTGTTTCCCTTTGCCAGCTGCATGTATGTGTTTCCGTGTCTGTGTGTCCTCACAAATGTGTTTTTATGTGTTTTTCCATCACATTAATCACTGCACATTGTTTTTGGAAAGTCACCATGCTGGGGATTTTCAGCCATTTCTCATCAAATGTTTTTTTTGGACAAGATGCGATGAGAATATCAACTCTGTGTTTAGTGACTGTGTTTTTCTCGCCACACTGAAGAATATCACTGTGCGGTTTGCTTCACGTTCCTGTGATGTGACATTCTGAGAGCAAACCGGCAACTGTTCTAGAAGACCAAGTCAACTGTATTTTGTGATTTGGAAAACTTCAGATGATTGTCAGAGTCCTGTCCATTTTTTGTTCCGGTTCAGTCCACTCCAACAAGAATCATCACAGAAAAGATGGTGGAATCTCTTGTTTTTGAACTGAACAAATATCTGCCTCACTTTATGACTGTTACTGGTCATGGACAAAAGAAATCCAATGACATTCAGCCCATGAACAGCATTCCGACTCAAGCCGCTATTGCACAAGTGAAAATATTCATATAAAATATATAAAATAAGAGGCGATACTTGTGGTTGAACATTGCAGGATTCCACTGTTTCAACAAGTATTGCTCTTTTGAGACCCATTTCTGCTTTTATAATGTGAAAACGGTTGCTTTTAGGTCACAAATGAACAAGATTGAGATTTGTGGTTTGCACCTGATTGACATGAGATGCCCTACTTGCCATCTTGAAATGAGTTTGGTTTTTCCTTTTAGTTTGAAGGCTTTGAATTAAATGCCTGCAATGCGTCATTGGACTGTAGGTTTAGATTCAGACAGTCACTCGCATCAGTATGGGAACACAGTATTTCTAAAACAGCCATTATAATACTACATAATCATGCTTCTGATAATCATCACTAGTTTAAAGCTATCAGGGATATAGTTGTCAGAAATAGTTAGGTTTATAATACTATACTAATACGATACATCATATAATGTATGTATATCATATATACAGTATATATATGTATATATCAGATATTATGGCGAAAGGAAACATTTTCAATGATAACAAAAATACAGTAGGAAACTTCATCCTCCTTTTTCAGAGGCTTGAAACTATTTCATATGTATCTTAAACCAAAAACAATCCAGAATGTTTGCAGATTTGGTACTAGGAGCCCTTTTAGGACTCAAAAAATCAAGTGTACGTAGAAACATACGGTACTTTAGGCACTGATGTTTGTTCCTCACTTACCATATCTTGGAGGCTCATATTAGAGTGACAAACAAATGTGGTTAGAACCCAATTTTATTGATTTTTTTTTTTCAGCAAACTGCTTAATTCATCAGCAATGTTTAATTTTTGCTCCGGAATGAAATGGAGGCTGTGATGGATAGAAGTACAGTGCATTTAGTGGATTGTACTGTAGTTTAATAACATACAGATTGTTCAGCTGGCAAAACATCTTTCCGAAGAAACTTGCGTTTTGAAAGTTATGAGTTTTAGTAAATTATGTAATCTAGGAGCTTTATATAGTGGATGCCATGGTAAAGACAGTACATCTATCTCTCACAGACTTGTTTTCATCCACGTTGAATTTAATATGGCGTCTAATCTGATTTACAGCGGAGGTGCATTTTTTTTACTAATTTGTATTCTACCATAGTTGTGCGTGGTACGCGTGGTAAATTATTATTTTTTTTCTTGAACTCTTGCTATTTTAACTGTAACTAGTTACAATTACACAAATGACACTGTGTCTGGAGTGCTAAGCCTTTCAACTAATCATTAGCGATCATAACCGTGACTAATCTTTTCATTTGCTGTGGATCGGAGATCTTAAGCAGTGAAGAAATGCATGCAAAGAGCTGTAAAGATGAGCAAAACTTGGGTGGGGAGTTTTATTTTTGATGTTTTTAAACCCACCAGCGGTCACCTCCGGAGCATTGCTGTGGCAATTCAATGCAATAAGCGACTGGTTTGTTGTTACAATTGCTGTGCAAGAGCCAGTTTTTCTCTTGGAAGGAGTATACTGTATAATATATTCTTCCGATTAGGCAATAAGATGTGCTCTGAGGCGCACAAATGTAATGCTGTTACTGTGGTACTGTGTGTAAATCTGTTTCATGTTTTGTGTGTGTGTTTGTTTTTCCAGCAATTAACCTTGCATGCCATGTGGTACACACAGCCTTAAATATTATTTTAAAGTGTTAACCCTGATTGTATTGTTTTTGTTGTTGTTATTATGAAAACTCCTGAAGTTTTAAACCATCGGACTAAAACTTTTGACATCTGCAGTGGTAAATGTGATCTTTCTGATGGTCTGTTTGTGTGTGTGTAATGTGGAAGAGATTGAATTGTTCAGTAGGTTATGCTAGTATGTATACCTGATATTTGCTCTAGGTGGCTACTGATCTCACTGAAAGGAAATTCACTTTGTCATGTCGTGAATGTGTCCGGGAAAAAAAAAAAATGTATAGCACTTTCAGGAGATCATAAATGAGGGTTGAAGAATGTCCACGTCAGTTTCCTCTTAAAAGTGCCCATGTCTGCAGAACACAAGTTTTATTTTTGCAGCGCTGATCTATGCAATATAAATGCTATATATATATATATATAATTTGTTTTCGTTTTTTCCCTAGTGCTTGTGTTTTTATTTTGTCTTCGTTTCAATAAGGATTTCTTTTAATAAAATAACATCATGTTAATAAGCTATACGTTTGATTTTATTTGCGTCCAACTTACACACACGAGGAAATTCCACCTTGTTGTGAAATACGGAGGTAGTTAAAATGATGTATTTTCAATATGGTGTGTTAGTTTTTGAAGCGTGAATGGAGTAAATGTACAGGCTAGAGTGAGTGTAGTAGGCTGGCAACTTCCTGTAAGCAGAGGCATCCGCGTGGCTCAAACGAGCACGCGTTTGGCACCTAAAACTCACTGTTTCCATGGAGGAGGATGGAATGCTGTAAAATAGGCACGGCAGTAGTCAGTTCAGGGTCGTATTATCAAATTGAAGTTAAAAACAGAACTGGTAGGCTTATGCGTCTTTCTCTTCGACTCGTCCTACACAGTAGTTTCCAAACTTCTCACAACCTCAATCTACTATGTTAGGAAACACTTACACAACTCATGACCACTTGGAAACATTAGTAATAATATAAAAAATACTGGAAGACTTGAGGAGGAGTATAATAGGGAGAGCGGAAAACATTTTTTTGCTCTTTTATTCAAAGTTACTTTTACTAATATATATATAACCCACATATTATATATTAACATTTAAATAAGTACTTAGGAAGTACTATAAATAAGAATTGATCATCAATTATAATTGTCAAGCTTATACTAAAATAAATATCTTTATTATTAAGTCAATAGTTTATTATTATAGTTATTATAAAAAGAAGAGCAAACCAAAAAAAGGAAAACTACACGTAATAATAAATAATTTCAGACAAACACCACCAAACACTAGTGGTTTAAAAACATTCATGGTGTTCTTATCGGGTTGTATTTGCAATGAACAATATAATCGAAAGGATGTTCCCATATTCAGAAGGTTTCATGACTTCCTTGTTCGTCCTGAGCTTGGATTGGGGTTTGGTGTCAAGGAGAAGAGGTGGTGCGATGTCTTTCCCTTGAGATGTATAACATGACTGTATAATTATCCGTTTAATTATAGTGCCTTGATCCAGTCAGTCCCTGACCGTCTCGTATCATCCATCTCCCCCTTGACCGCTTCAGTTCCAGAGTGTTCTTTACCGCAATTTGAATAATCCAAAGCTGCAGGAGTCCCGGTTCACCAAGGATGTGTTTGTTACTGTAACATAGATCTGTTGGTCTTTCTCTAGATGGAACACCCCCGCCAGAGAAGCTGTACACAAATTTGGTGGGTTTGGGTTCAAACTGCAAAAAGACTTGAGTAGCTCCTTGCCTTGCTGTTTCTTGGGCACTGTGCTCCTTATGGATTGCTTTAATGAAGATGAAGGAGGATTTTTGGAGAAGGTGACCTGGGAATAGATTAAATAGATTCCGGGATACTGAATGGTCAACTTGTCCCGTTCGTTGCTGAGCCGTACGTCCTGTAACAGCGAGTGCTCTTCATCCCAAAGAAGACTGCTTGTCTTCAAGAAGTCAGAAGTCTTATCTGGGGGTTTTAATACAAGGAGAAACCCATTATCAGCACACAATGGCTATAGGCTTAAAGCTTAATTACATGATTTAATTGAATACTAAATGAATGATTCTAATACATTCTGTTACCTTTATGCTCAGTCAGAGCAGTCATGTGTGCAGCTGGTCCAGTAAAGTGTGGCCCTCCAGTTAACTTAGACACTGCAGGAGAAATACACAGCAGTGGTAAGTATACACTCTTAAAAATAAAGGTGCTTCACGATGCCATAGAAGAACCTTTTTATCTAAATGGTTCCATAAAGAACCTTTAACATCTGAAGAACCTTTCTGTTTCATAAAAAGGTAAGAAAGAGATGGTTCTTTAAAGAACCTTTGACTGAATGGTTCTTTGTGGAACCAAAAATGGTTCTTCTATGGCATCGCTTGAAGAACCTTTTGAAGCACCTTTATTTTTAAGAGTGTACAATACAAAATAAAGGGTTACAGTAAGGTTACAAAATATATCAAAAGTAATAGGACGCCACATTGCTTGCTAAACATTATTTTTAGACAGGCACTAACATCCTAGCACAGTCAGTATTTAACAATACATTGTGCGATATGTTTTAGATCATTTAGTTAATAAGGTTACCAGGTTGGCAATACTTACATTTTTCATTTGCTTGTGAAACCTTTGGGAGGAAGTAAAAGAATATTAATGATACATAAAGTCATAGAGTTGTACACAATGTTTTCATATAATGGTTATGTTGTACGATTCACATCTAGGAGCATCAAAATCTTTTAAGCGTGACTTTAAATGCATGACATAAACATATAGGCCTACCTTTGCTATGACAGCTTTATATGTTTCCATCAGCTTGCCACATTCTGTCATTGAGTCTTCTCCCATACTGCTGTCCGCACAGTCCTGTAGTCTCTGTAGGCTGATGTCTTCATGATAACTGTCCTGGAGCTGCTGATGAAGGAAACGACATTTATTAATATGTTTCCCTGCTTAAAGAATTTATAGTTAATATCTAGAAAGAGCTCTGACAAAAAAACAAAACATGATCACAGAGAACACAGAATGTGAATTATATGACTTCTCATATATAATACGACAGTGAAAATGTTTTTATAAATGTACATAATGCTGCCTGTCGACGTTTATTTCACACAGCGCTACAAGTACAATTACCTGTTATTGATTATTTGTAAAATAATGACAGTCATGTTTAGTTTTTATCAACATTTCACCTGAAACTGATCGCAATGGAATGTACTGTTACTATATTTACCCTTCTGGTGAACGTGACTTACGTTCACGCATCTGTTTGGTGAAACTTGCACTTTAACTTTATCGTTACTGAAACAGTTGAAAGCCCTACTGAAACTAACGCTTCATTGATTCTTATATCAGTCTGTCTGCTTGATTCATGGAAATGCATGCTACATAATGAAATACATAAGCTGTACATAATCTATTTTGAAACTGTATATCCGTGTTTGCCAAAAGAATGGCTGTATATATAGATAGAATTTTTTTTGCTGCTGTTTAAAACTACGTTCTTCTCGTTTGGAGGGTTTTTTTTTATTCAGTTTGGTTCTAATGATGCTTTAATTATCAATAATGCTTACTATGTAGGGATAATAATGCCTAAAATTGTTACTGAGTCACTCCTTTGGCATATAAATCAAAGAGTGAGCTTGCATAATTTATTGGGTAGTTTGGTTTTAACTTCCTCTTGAGACAGAAAGGCTGGTTTTTGTTGGCTTTGTTTGTTTGATGCGCAGCATGCTACCTTGCTCATAAAACCACACAACCCAGGAAGTACACCCATGAGATTAGGCCGCTCAGTTTTTTACATTTAAAAGTTTCTGTATTTTCTGAGACAAAATAATCATTGCATAAAATACTGTTCTTGATTTTAGTGTACATTTGATGTTAAAGTTGTTAACCTCATGAAGGCACCTTTTACATTGCTTCTACCACAAAACAATTATCAAAGATTAAAAATGTTAATAATGTCAATAATGCATATTGGGAAAAATCATCATAAGCAAAGTGACTATAATATATGGAGCCATAAAATAATCTGCCATCTAAAAGTCTGTTAGCTTCTATTAAAATGATAAATGACCTCTATTAAAAAATTAAAAAATAAAGAGATTTAAAATTGTGCCAACTTAATAATTTCTTTTCAATTGTACACCCATGAAACCTACAGTAGATACAAACTTGAGCGCCAAGAGCCACTAAGAAAAGAGCCGTTCATACCATGTTGAGTTTCTGGAACAGGTAGAGGAAGCCTCCGAAGGTCAGTATCATTAACAGCAGTAGCATCACTGACAAAAACTTGACTAAAGATGTGTTGCCCGCTGGCCGGGGTTTGCTGTATCCTGCCCGTGGAGGCACCGGCGGAGGATTGTAGCTAGTGTGAAAGGTGTTTATCATGATGAACAGCGCACGAGTCGATTAGAGAAGAGACGTGTACTCCAGTGGCACCCATGCACTTCTGAAGAGCTGCTCTCAATGCAAGCAAGCTCATTTGAATGCAACTTCCTGAAAGATGTCACCTTTTTTAGATGGGCTGTGTTTGTATGTGTTTGTGCACAATTTGGCATAAATAAGCATGCGTCCTCATAGCAGGCACTAGAAAGGCCTGATTCCATGAGGTCACACATTTTTGCACAAAGGTCATTGTCTTTGCAGATTCAAAATCTGCAGTTTGAATGTGCTGTTTTCTGATTTTGTGAACAAGTATCTGTAAAGAATTTGCTTTAATTAAACTAATATCAAAACTTGTATAAATAACATTTCTAGATATAGAGATGCACACTGTCCCTCCAGCATTTCTTCAATGGGGTTTGAGAACATCGAGAGCAGATAAGTAATGTTTATCATTGCCACGTCTCTTGAGCTTATAAGACAAGAAATCTCTTTTCCCGTCTATCTCTGTCATGTAACCACGGCAACAAAAGCAACACAATTTGTAGAGCGTGCACATGATATTTTCGGTATACTGTATTTTCTTGATAAATGCAGAAAAGCATGCGACTGTGAAAGTTGCTTCTCGGCAAATGGAGGGCTTCAAGCTTTGTTTGTGTGTCTGTGTGTGCATCTGTTTGTAAGTGTGCATGACTTAGTCCAGCTGTCAGTTTCTCAATATTTCATAAGCTCTTCTGCTATGTGACAGGCTATGTGACGCTCTCGTAGAAAAAAAGCTAAATGCATATATCAGAGTGTCATCCTGAAGTTCATGAGCAACTGATCATACTGGCAAAGCTTCTGCATTGATGTGCTTCAAATAAATAACTGCTGGTTACACAAACACAAAAAAGGCTAGTATCAGGGACGTCTGATACTACTGATACTAGCATTAGATATAATAGCAAACCAAATGGCATCTTACAAACAAATAATGTTAGATCTTTTCTCAGAAATAACATTTTCGCAATTACTTTTAATCAACTGATCCCAAAGTGATTTTTAGTGAGTGTAAGAAGACGTTCACACAGGTGTCCTATTAGAGGGATCATAGTTCATCACATTGACTATGAACATGATCCACTAATATCTGACAACCGCAAAATGTCCAAATCCTTTTTTTTTTTTTTTTGTCTTTATTTAGTCAAATGCAATGATATACATACATTTTTAGAGTGACTTAATACTTTTGGGGCCTCTTTATTTTTGTGCATTAATTATTGGTGACATTGTGAGTTGCAATTAGAGCAGAGCTTCTGTTTGTCAGTAAACCACAGGAAATAAAGTCACGTGTTGTATGTGACTATATATCGTTAAAAAAATCTGACCACAGTGAAGCACATGTGTGGTAAACAACAGAATATTGAGATTATTTACATTTGTGAGCATAAACACGGGAGAAACACATTATGAAACCTGTTTTTTTTATGAGCCATAACCATTTTGTTAGATAATCAAGGTCGATAAGTTACTAGTTTACCACATCTATAAAAGATCCTCGAAAATCTATGAAAGACATGCTCTTCATTTTGGCTTTTGGCCTATATACAGTTTCCAACTTCTGACCTCATTTTAACCACCAACTGGTGGTCTCAACTACATATTCTCATAGCTCCACTTAATATTTCTTGACATCTGTTTAAAGAATTGCTGAACCTGTAAATGAGTAAGCATCTATATATAGGTTTATAAGTGAAAGAGTTTGTTAAACATTTTCTTTTTTAATTATGGGACATTCAAAACCACCGCATTGTTGGTTATAAACTGTGCATTACATCAAAACAAAAAATGTTTTTCATTGACTCTTGACAATAGAAACGGCTGATTATCTAGTATCAATCAATTTTTTGCAAAAAAAAACAGGTTTCACACGAACTGAAGCATCTAACCTCAGTTCCACCCCCACTGATTTTTTTTCAGTCCCTCTGCCAGGGCTCACATTTTCCGAAGTCATCAGTATTATTTCAAACGCATGCTTTACACATTAGGAAATGATCTTCACCCACAACAAGGCATTAAAAGACACAACTGGGACCTGTCGTCAGACCTTTGACCTTTATTAACTGAAACATCAGATATAATTTATAATGTGCTTGCTGCGTAGTGTGAATGGATGTGGGTGGAAGTACATATATGTTTCAGTGTTTTGAATAAGCAGTGCTCATGAGTAACGTGAGGTCATTTACAGTGAAAAATATTGGCACTTATCACTTATTGTGTCACAAATGAAAGCTGCACAAAGCATGTTAAAAATTCTTCCTGCAAATTCTAGATCTACTTTTAGGCGTCCCTTAAAAATCAAGGCTTTATTAGTTATTGTACAGTAGTTAGGTAATATACCGATAACCATGATGTTGTTGCTTTATGCAATTTTCACTATTTTTCAAAGAGGAAGAAAGCTACTGTGATAGACTTCCAATGCATTAGCCGTTCTGAAAATGACTAGAAGCATAACAAAGTGCAGTAAACTGTAAAACTAGCTACAAACCAGTGTTTATAATTACAACAGTACAATAATATGATAAGAAATGCCAGTTTTCAATGTCAGTTTTTATGACCATATACAGTATTTACTCTTTGTCTGATACTTTGAAACGGACTTATACAATGTTGCAATATGAAAAAACACATTGAATGCTTAAAAATGATTACAGGGAGAAAGAATTCAACACATACATAGCAAACCTTGTATTCACTGCTTCTTTTTCCAGGGATGGGAAGAATGATTGGTAACACATATATGACTCACTGCATGTTCTGTGCGTGTTGGTGAAAAGGAGACTGTGGGCCTATGGAACTGACTATGAAAACGGCACATTGAAATGTTCACACTTTCTGGAAAATGTGCGAATGATGCAGGATTGAAGTCTGAAAATACTTCAGTCGGAATAATCACGTAATTACATGTCGCTGTGTTATAACATGACTCACAATTACTCACAAAAATGTACACTTTATACAGTTTTGTAAAGCTTAATCAAATATGATAACACTTAAGTACATGGAGATATCAATGAAGCAGTGGACTTTAATATCTTAATAATATGAAATACTATGCTATAGGGAAACTTTCATTAACTAACATGCCACTAACAAAGCCCAGTAATAAATTATGCATTCAAAGAAATCTGTCACAAGCAGCATATAAACTTTGCAGAGTTCTGTTATATGTGATTCACTGCAGTATGGCATGGGCAGTGGCTCCTACTGTTGGCGACAAGTGTAACTGCACTACATCCAGCATTCACAGACTGACACTTACACTAACTGCTTCACTGCACGCTTAGCAATGTGTTGTCTTTATTCAGAAGTTCATTATATAATCAGCATTTGTGTCTACATATATTTTAACATAAATTATTTTGTTCTAGAGTAGTCGGTAAACTGACACTGCACATTAATTTCAAGTCTTAGAGAACCATGAGTTTCAGTTTTGGTCCTACTCAGGGATTCTGATATACTGGTCGTATGAAACTTTGTGGTGTGGTTTAAGATATTGGAACAATCATCACACTGCATCATAAATGCTGCTCTGTAAAGAGCCTGGGCAGTCTTTGAGAGTGTCAGGGGGTGTAATGGACTACTAAGGCCAGGGTGTGCTGCTCTTTTTTCTGGGAGCCCTTGATGCCGCGATGCCATGAGGGTCCGTCACAGGGCTTGAGCACATGAGGATCTTCTTTGCTGCTGTGCTGATGATTCTGGCTGTGAAAAGGTGGATCTCCTTGACACTTCAGAAATGCTAAGAAACACCTGTAGAACTGAAAGGAAAAAAGAATGAAACAGTCTGCATTGAATTTCACTAATATAGACCTTTCAGGGGTAGATAAGGTACAATGTTGTCCTTTTAAGTGACAAGCTGTATGCTGTATACTTGTCTTTGTTCCACTTTTGTCTCATGGACAGTGCACAACATCATTTTTTGTGTCCGCACAGACTTGTGCATGGACAGCAGTGCATGTGCGAGCAATCCAAGCACTCAAAAACAAGGGGCCACTATAGTGCACACGTGACCTACACATTCGCTTGCACTCAAGGGCAATTAAGTATTTTTTAAAGGTCTGCACACTCAACTTTGCACTAGATGGATTGGAATGTGGAAAATGAAGTATACTTTATATGTTTTGTGCACTTTTTCCTAACAATATGCATAGATTAAAATATAAAAATATATACTATTTAAATATTGAAATACTAGCTCTGACAATTGAATTATGATTATTAATTATGTGATGCAATATTATGAAAAATCGTAACATTTGGTTAGATTTGATTTTCCAAAATATGCATCAAAAGTCGTGGATGCAAATTATGGTACGTGTCTGAATATAGTGGGCTTTTACAACTGAAAATAGGTGAACTTTTAGGTTATTTTAAAATAAAAAAGGAAAGGATAAATAATATATAATTCTAATAATAAATGCACTTTATTTTTTTTATTGTCAAATCAATACACTAGAACACACTACTGTGTTTCTACACCCCAACTGAAAATTCTAAATTCATTCCATCTGTGTACTAACCTGGTTGTTGAAAAGCACATATATGACCGGGTTGACCACCGTGCTGCTCTTGGCAAGGACTGATGGCACCACGCTGGTTATGGGAGTGATCAGTCCCCTCCTGCCAAAGGTGGCCAGCAGAGCCACCACCCCGTATGGCATCCAGCACAGCAGATAGCAGGAGACCATGGTGATGACCATGAGAAGGATGTGGTTCTCCCTCCTCTGTGCAGTCAGCAGGTTGATTTTAGTTACCTGAGCCGAAAAAAGAAACACTTAATGTATGTGTATTTTAATCTCCAATGTATACGTGCATAAAAAGTTGCATTTTGATGTAGAAAGACCTTTTCAACCATTTAAATCAAACTAAAAGCCTCCATCTTGCTGCAGAGAACATGGACTGTCCTACAGTTCATGAATTAGCTTGTCGTGTGTAAGCTGTCTGCGACTTAAAGGAAGACTGGCAGATGGCTCCTTCATGCATCAAAACATTAGTCGTGACTTCTACCCTCTGGAGTCTGTTTAATCTTCCTCATCCCCTTCCCATCATGAAGCAATCTCTCTCTATAAAATCTCCTGCCGGTCAGGAACCGAATGTGAACTTCCAATCAACAGTGGCAGCAAATGAGAGCTGATGAGCGGAGCTGAGCTCCCTGCACCGGCTCATGTCATCATTCACACCTTTACATGCTCCATTTGTCCTAAACAAGTGTTTTCTCACCTGTGTAATCCTCTGGAAGTGTCCTTCAGCAATTTGGAAGATCAATATGACACTGACAAAAAATATGAATTTGAAGCAACATAAACAAAACTTCCTTTCAGTGCAGTATAATTCTTTCCATTTCCATAATTTAATAACCCTTCTGCCTGGACGTCTTTGATTCTGCAAACGATTTAATGCACACAAAACAGTCCTCCATTCATAAACACACCCAAAAGTGCTTCTTAATTGTATCTGAATACATTTTCATTCACCTTTCCATTGAATAGTGTAATAGAAATCGATTTCATACCGCATGTCTGGAGTGACTCTATTTTAGGAATGCAATTACTTTCTCAGGCATGTCACCCCCTGATTTTCCCAGTGCTCTCTTGTAATCCCCCCTTTTGAATCCCATCAGAATTCCATGTTTGTGTTTCTAAGAAAAGCCCAAGGGCTGTAGTGACTGGCCCCCTCATACGTGTAATGGAAGCATCTCTTTCCATTTGTCAGATACACAATGTGGCGCCTGCTACTGAACAGAGCGAATCCTGGAGGAAATAAGTTTGTTACATAACAGTTTGTCACCAATAGTAACAGGCTCTGCGTTCTAAAAATACCTCAGATGGTGATTCATTCATAGAATAGCTCTGGAGACTAGAGGCTCGCTGCCTTACTACCTGCTGGAAATGCTCATTACATATTCCTTCACACGGTGATGTGTTTATGAAATCCGTCTCAGGCATGGATGAGTCACAAAAACCTAAAGCCTTCTTCACCCTGAGCACTGTCTAACCTGATGCCCCAAAGTGCTTTGATCTTATTCCCTTAGCTGGACAAATCAGTATCACATGGATAAATAAAGAATCCAAGAGTGCAGGATCTGTTATCTGTAGCTCGCCGAGGTTGAAATGTTAATTGGACACTAGCTGTGAGACATCATTGCAGATTTCTGGGTAGGCTACAACTGCTTTATTTCCACAGAAGGGACATTAACACAGTGAGAGGAGACTGTATGTCACTGGTGTTATACAAAAGCACTGGTATCACTCTGCTTGTCGATGTTTGCGCTTTCAGTCTCTGTATTAGTGATGGGAGTTTTACACTGACTCTTTCTCCAGGTTACTCGATGCACCAGTAAGTGGCAACAAGTGACTTTGTGAGTCACTGAATCGTTCATTCAACCAATCTGTTCAAAAACATTGATTTATGAATGAAACAATTAACTTGCCTAATTCAAAACCACACACTATTAGCCTGCATCTGAGTATGCATATGTCCCTACCTATAGTAGGCGAACAACAGTATGTGAAAAAGTAGTATGTTCGAATTCACAGTATTCATGACATTCATGACATGATTAACATTCTTCAGTGCACATCCAATGGACACTTCACTCTCACGGAAGAGGATTTGTGAATGACAGTGAAGCATCGTAACTGATGCTGGTAGGTCACATGACAGTGACAATATGACAAATATAGTACATCTGGATTACATTAATACTACACACATTCATAGTATATAGAACATACTTTTTAACAGTGGCAAAGTAGTACCTACTTGGAGTGCATGCGATTGCATGATATGCAGCCTTACTATTTCTTCCTTAGAAAAATATGGCAAAAAAAATAGTGAAAGCAGCTAGTATGCAACAACTGTCTTTATGTATGAGTTATTGAAATATTTTGACTCATAAATAAGAATTTTATATTATTACTACTTTGTTATGCTCTCTAGAAACTGGCCAAATCTCACAAAATCAATAATCACAATTGTTTTATTCTACAATCTTAAAAAAATAAAGGTTCCCAAAGGGTGTTTTTACAGTCATGCTATAAAAGAACCCAAAAGAAGCTTCAAGTAAACAGTTAAAAGAACCATTTTTCTTAGTGCAAAGAACTTTTTATTGATCTAAAGAAACTTTTTCCACTATAAAGAACCTTTTTGTACAATGGAAAGGTTCCATGGATGTTTTATGTTTCTCTTCCAGTATTCTAATGATGGGTGTAAAAATATATAGTTCATTTAATAAATAATAACATATATGTATAACATATAATAATGAATAAATCCTCTCTCACTCACCCCTTTAATAATGCACAGGATTTTGCCATAGCAGAAGATCATGAGCATTAGGGGTAGAAGCAGACAGAAGATGAACAGGCACATCACGTAAGACATGCTGTTGGTTGAGCGCTGATGCCACTGCACTGAGCATGTTGTCCCGGGCCCTTCAGGTCCATAGCTACTCCAGCCCAGGAATGGTGGGAGAGCCCAGACCAGTGAATAGAGCCAGGATCCGGCCACACAAAGCCAGGCCCTGCGGAAGTCAGACACGTCTGCCTTGGTGGGGCACAGCAGGGTGGCATAACGCTCATATGATAGTATAGACAGAGATATCAGAGACACAATTCCTATTTTGGGATAAAGAAAACAGATATGGAAAAATGGCGGTCACAAAACAACTAACTTGTGAATATTCGAAATGTCTTTTTATTGTAATATATTGCCGGTCTACACCAAGTGCTGTAAAGCAATGACAGCAATTTTGACAACTTTCTGTCGCGCAGGGGAAAAATGACAATAAACCCAAGTTTGACGAAGCAATTTACTGTGAACATCCGGGACAGTCCCTAGAGAGAAGTCTGAGGATATATACATATATATATAATTTTTTTTCCTAGCCTGTAATTTTCTTTCTCTAGCCTATACATTTTTTTCTCTAAACAGCCTATAATTTTCTGGCTTTGAATTTTTTCCTAAGCTTCCCAAAAACTACTAAAATATGAACATTATTAAGCTCTTGGTTTGAACTTCAGTAAAACTTACCAAAAAGAGAGTTGGCGAACCCGTACCATTTGCAGCCGTGATATCCCAACAGCCATTTCCCGTAGAGACTGGAAGCGAAACTGAAGGGAGTCCCAAACAAACAAACCAGTATGTCACTCACGCTGATGTTCAGCAGAATGAGGTTTATGGGTGTCCACAGTGAGCGAAACCTCGCAAAGATGAGCAGGACAAACAGGTTGTTGAGGAATCCAAACACCAGAATGATTCCCAGGCAGACGGCTGTCACCGTGTGGCCGGTCCGGCTCAGGCCAGGTGGGGTATCGTGGGGCTCTAGGGGGTCTCCTGAACTGACATTTGCACTTTGATTGAGCGCAGTAGTGTCTTTGTAGCTAATGTTCAAACTCCAGATGTAGACGACCATAGCAGCCTGACTGTACGGCTAAATAGTGTTGACACTATGACTTTCCTTACGGATTGATTCTCAGTTCTCATCTCCCCCCTCACTGACGCGGAGCCCACCATTAACACCCAGCCTCTGCTTCTGATGACCTCCGTCTTTGAGCGCTGGGTGGCCAGGGTGCGAATTATGAGGGGTGGGGGTCTGGGGGAGGGGGGTTGCATATTATTTTTAGACTATATATTATATTTTATACATTTATATATCGTTTTCGTATTGATAAATGCTATAACTGAACTCAGAGCGTGTATTTTCCATGTAAAGCGTTCAATACTCTCCAATGGACTCTATTCTAATGAAATCAAGTTTGCCTGAGGAGATAACCATAGCAACATTGCGCTGCTCACGCGCTTCAGTATGCGTTAGGTCGAGAAAGTAGGCTACTTATATTTTATGTCATATTTATTAGTTATTTATGAAAATGTTAAGGATTACGAATGAGGTTACATCTGAATATTTTGAATAAATCTGAATATATTCTGAATCTCAGATCGGAACATCGGAGCGTGTCTCGAGAAACATTTGTTTTAGATCGGAACATCGGAGCGTGTCTCGAGAAACATTTGTTTTAGATCGGAACATCGGAGCGTGTCTCGAGAATCATTTGTTTTAGATCGGAACTTCGGAGAATCGTTTGATTCAGATTATTCGGATCGCGAATAATTGGATTTAGACCGGGACTTTGGAGTGCAGATTGCGAATAATTTAATTCAAATCGGAAGAAAGAAAGAAAGAAAGAAAGAATACACAGATACAAATCCCTAAGAAAATGGTTTTACTGTAGTAATTGCGTAGTAAGATCTTAACTAAACCTTAACTAAAATTTTCTGAGGCAAGTTTGCAAGATTTTTTCAAGTAACATATTGAAATTTACAGTGAATGACTTACACATTTAAACCAAAATTGAGATGGATAAATTATGGCGTTTTGAACTTGAGCTCAGACTCACTTTTTGATTCAGGTTATCATGCCAGTTCGGCCGTTTACCATTTACGTGATTGAAAAATAAACTAAGACAAATATGTATTTGTATATGTATATACGTTTTTATTTATTGACTTGCACTATATCACTGTCACATAAGATAGTGATTTCATTCCTATAATTAATCTTTAAAAAACGATGATGTTACAACCCTGTGGACCTTGTGTGAGAGAAACCCCACTCTTTAGCGAATTTCTTGAAGTATTCTGCACTGAACTGTGGGCCATTATCTGACATCACTTCAGTAGGAATTCCATGACGAGAAAACATACTTTTGAGATGGGTTACTACGCATGCGGCAGTTGTTGATGACAGTTTTGCTATTTCCACAAACCGGGAAAAGTAGTCAATCACCAGCAAGTATTGATCGTCCTTCCACTGAAACAGATCTGATCCAACCTTTGTCCAAGGTCTCTCAGGGAATTCAGTGGGAATCAATGTCTCTTTGAAGTTCTTCCGATGGCTTGCACAAATGTCACACTTCTCCACCTTTTGCTGAAGCTGTGCACTGAGACCTGGCCACCATACTGATTGCTTAGCATGTTCTCGACACTTAGCTATACCTTGGTGTGCGGTGTGCAATTTTTCCAAGATATCACTCTGTAAAGATTTCGGAATTACCAGTCGACAGCCTTTTAACAACAGTCCGTTTTCTACTGTTAACTCCCAAGCAAATTGGAAGTATGGCTGCACCATGGCTTCAACTCTTCTTTTGGTTGGCCAGCCCTCAAGAGAGTATTTCTTCACCAGCTGTAAAACTGGATCAGCTTCCTGATGTTGCTGAATTTCGTGAAGTCTCTTTTCAGTAGCAGGCAAGCTTGTGATAACTGAATTCACATACAGGTTCAACTCTTCTTCATTTTGCCATTTGTCTCCTTCTTGTCCAGGTGCTCTGGAGAGGACATCAGCAGTCGCAATTTTCTTCCCTGGAACGTGTGAAATAGTGTAAGTGAATTTCATGAGTCTCATACGCAGTCTTTGAATACGTGGTGGTAATTCGTCTAGGTTTTTTGAACCAAGGAGAGGTACCAAAAGTTTGTGGTCTGTTTCTATGTGAAAAGAAAGACCCACCAGAAAGTCTGAGAAGCGCTCACAAGCCCAGGTGACAGCTAGAGCCTCCTTTTCGATTTGCGCATATTTCCGTTCTGTGTTTGTCAGTGCTCTTGATGCATAGGCTATGGGTTTAAGCTGTTTGTCACCTTGAATTTGTAGCAACACAGCTCCCAGCCCATATGATGATGCATCTGCTGAGACAACTGTGGGCGCTTTCAGGTCGTACAGAGCAAGCCCAGGTGGTGTACTCAAGTCTTGTTTAATGTTCTCAAAAGCCTTCTGTTGTGGCTCTCCCCATGCCCACATATTCTTTTTCTGCAGGAGATCTCTCAAAGGCTGTGTTTTCTCCGCTATGTT
>NW_015505478.1:643921-654915 GCF_001515645.1 Sinocyclocheilus grahami | reverse complement strand
AAGAAAGAAAGAAAGAAAGAATACACAGATACAAATCCCTAAGAAAATGGTTTTACTGTAGTAATTGCGTAGTAAGATCTTAACTAAACCTTAACTAAAATTTTCTGAGGCAAGTTTGCAAGATTTTTTCAAGTAACATATTGAAATTTACAGTGAATGACTTACACATTTAAACCAAAATTGAGATGGATAAATTATGGCGTTTTGAACTTGAGCTCAGACTCACTTTTTGATTCAGGTTATCATGCCAGTTCGGCCGTTTACCATTTACGTGATTGAAAAATAAACTAAGACAAATATGTATTTGTATATGTATATACGTTTTTATTTATTGACTTGCACTATATCACTGTCACATAAGATAGTGATTTCATTCCTATAATTAATCTTTAAAAAACGATGATGTTACAACCCTGTGGACCTTGTGTGAGAGAAACCCCACTCTTTAGCGAATTTCTTGAAGTATTCTGCACTGAACTGTGGGCCATTATCTGACATCACTTCAGTAGGAATTCCATGACGAGCAAACATACTTTTGAGATGGGTTACTACGCATGCGGCAGTTGTTGATGACAGTTTTGCTATTTCCACAAAAGTAGTCAATCACCAGCAAGTATTGATCGTCCTTACACTGAAACAGATCTGCTCCAACCTTTGTCCAAGGTCTCTCAGGGAATTCAGTGGGAATCAATGTCTCTTTGAAGATGGCTTGCTGGCTTGCACAAATGTCACACTTCTCCACCTTTTGCTGAAGCTGTGCACTGAGACCTGGCCACCATACTGATTCCTTAGCACGTTCTCGACACTTAGCTATACCTTGGTGTGCGGTGTGCAATTTTTCCAAGATATCACTCTGTAAAGATTTCGGAATTACCAGTCGACAGCCTTTTAACAGCAGTCCGTTTTCTACCGTTAACTCCCCAGCAAATTGGAAGTATGGCTGCACCATGGCTTCAACTCTTCTTTTGGTTGGCCAGCCCTCAAGAGAGTATTTCTTCACCAGCTGTAAAACTGGATCAGCTTCCTGATGTTGCTGAATTTCGTGAAGTCTCTTTTCAGTAGCAGGCAAGCTTGTGATAACTGAATTCACATACAGGTTCAACTCTTCTTCATTTTGCCATTTGTCTCCTTCTTGTCCAGGTGCTCTGGAGAGGACATCAGCAGTCGCAATTTTCTTCCCTGGAACGTGTGAAATAGTGTAAGTGAATTTCATGAGTCTCATACGCAGTCTTTGGATACGTGGTGGTAATTCGTCTAGGTTTTTAGAACCAAGGAGAGGTACCAAGGGTTTGTGGTCTGTTTCTATGTGAAAAGAAAGACCCACCAGAAAGTCTGAGAAGCGCTCACAAGCCCAGGTGACAGCTAGAGCCTCCTTTTCGATTTGCGCATATTTCCGTTCTGTGTTTGTCAGTGCTCTTGATGCATAGGCTATGGGTTTAAGCGGTTTGTCACATTGAATTTGTAGCAACACAGCTCCCAGCCCATATGATGGTGCATCTGCTGAGACAACTGTGGGTGCTTTCAGGTCGTACAGAGCAAGCCCAGGTGGTGTACTCAAGTCTTGTTTAATGTTCTCAAAAGCCTTCTGTTGTGGCTCTCCCCATGCCCATATATTCTTTTTCTGCAGGAGATCTCTCAAAGGCTGTATTTTCTCCTCTATGTTAGGTAAAAACTTCCCTAGGTGATTTATCATACCCAAGAATCTCCGCATTTCACTCGTGTTTGTTGGTTCAGTCATATGTGGTATCGCCCGAACCTTTTCAGGATCTGCATAAACTCCTGACTCATCAAGTATCTGTCCAAGAAACTTCACACTCCTCTTGGAGAATTCGCATTTCTGATTGAGAGTCACTCCGCCCTTTTGCAGTTTTTGCAGCACCGCAAAGAGACGTTGGTCATGTTCTGTCTGGGATGCTCCAAACACTAATATGTCGTCCATGTGGCACAGAACACCCTCTAGACCCTCCGGCATCTGTGACATTCTCTTTTGGAAATGTTCCGGGGCTGAAGATATCCCAAAACAAAGTCGGTTGAAGTAGAACCTTCCAAAGGGGGTAATAAACGTTGTGAGAAGGGCTGAATTCTGTGACAGAGGAATCTGCCAAAACCCTGAATTGGCGTCCAATTTCGAAAAGAATTGTGCTCCTTTGAGCTGACCCAGAGAGTGTTCCACCGAAGGAAGAATGTATCTTTCCCCATTTACTGCATCCACGGAATCTGCCAAAACCCTGAATTGGCGTCCAATTTCGAAAAGAATTGTGCTCCTTTCAGCTGACCCAGAGAGTGTTCCACCGAAGGAAGAATGTATCTTTCCCCATTTACTGCATCCACTCTGGTAATCACACCTTGATTCTCCATGTGTTCCAATTTCTGTTTCACTTTTGACATTAGGGGCAGTGGAATGCGACGAGGAGTTGACAGTGAAAAGGGCTTGGCATCTGGCTTTAGAGATATCTCATACACTCCTTGCATTTTCCCAAGGCCCTGGAATAAATCAGGGAACTGTCTTTTAACTGACTCAAGACTATCGAGATTCACTGTATCAATTCTTGATATAATCCCAAGAGCATGGATTGCTGGCCTTCCTAGTAGAGCCATTTTCAATCCTGAGTCACATAAATATCTTGGGTTGTGGTTTTACTTTTTGTGCTTATTTTTACTGTGCACAAACCCTTAACCTGCAGTGAGTCTTGACATGGTCCCAAAAGTATCTTTGACGTTTTCTGTAATTTACCAAAATGTTCCTCCTTGAACAGCTCTTCCGAAACCACAGTGACGTCTGCTCCCGTGTCAACTTTGAACAGCACATCTGAGTCATTCACTTTAAGTTTTATCAGCCAGGGGGCATCACTCTGCTTTGTATTGACAGTGCCTAAGAATGCTATGTCACTCTCATGTTCCTCGTGGCTCATATTCACTTCACTTATGCCCCTGGACCTGCAAACTTTAGCATAATGCCCTTTTTTCCTACAAAGGTTGCAGTATGCCTGTTTTGCTGGGCAGTGAAATTTGCTGCGAGATGGAGTTTTTCCACACCTCTTGCATGGAATGGTCTTTTCTGATGCTGTCTGTTTCTCTGTCATTCTATCAGGCCTTTTACTCTGCATCATGCCTCGTCCTCTTTATTATAAGGTCTTTGCTGTGCATGTACAATGTCAATATTTGTTGCAGTGTCACTTTTGAAATCGGCTTTCAGCTCCTCTTGCTGTTTTTTTTTCCAGCTCACTTTGGCATATGCGTATGATAGCCTTCTCTAAAGTGAGTTCGGGATCCATCTGAAGTTGTTCTGACAGTTTTTTATCTCTGAGTCCAACCACTAATCTGTCCCGAATTATTTCACAGAGTGTCCATATACTATAAGTGTCCATATTCACAATGCTCTGCCAGGAAATGCAATGCTGTGATTAAATTATCTGCAGACTCTCCTGCTTCTTGCTGTCTCATGTTAAACTTTGCACGTTCAAATATTACATTTCTTCGCACAACAAAGTGCTCATTCAGTCTCTCTATGACAGTATTATACTCACTGAGCTGTTCTGATGTGAGACGTAATGATGTGAGGATGTCCTCTGCCTCATCACCCATTGTATAAATGAGAGTATTCACTTGGTTCTATTCTGGCTGTAATTCAAGTCCAGATGCCACTCTAAATCTTTCAAATCTTTTACTCCACTTTGGCCATTCCTCTGGTTTTGAGAAATCTAATTTTTGCGGTGGCGGTACCTGAAACCGATCCATTTTCTCTTATTCCGCAACTCTCTTCTCTGCACGTGATGAACGATCTCGTCTCCGAATTTTCACATTAAATAGCTTGAGCTGTATGCAACAATCTTGACGAAAGGGCTCTCTATGTCCTCCTACGCCGTTCTCCTGCAAACTTCTGACGCCATGTTGCATTAGGATGGCTATTTGTCGAATTTTGTGTTAAAACAAGCCAGGTGAGACGAACTTAATGACATGCAACTTTATTGCTCAAGCCTCTCACTCCCCCAATAGGGGGCAGTAGTTAACCATATCACCACAGTTATTGATGATGTTCTTGCAAACCTGGCGCCAGAGGGGGGGCCGGGGGGCCTGGTCCAAACACAGGATTTAGGTAAGGAAATGGTTATTAATTATTTGTATTGGCTGCCATGCACCTGCTTGCTTTTCTGTTTAATTTAAGTGTTTTTGTGAACGTATATGCTTTAATAACAAATAATTGTAACATTTTACAATTACAATAATGTACCATTAGTTCATGTTAGTTAATGTATTAAAGTCTTAGTTAATTATTGTAAAGTGTAAAGTAAGCATCGCAATCAAGCCTTCTTCATATGATTCCTCAAGTAATTGACAGGTAATCAAAAGTTGCTAACTTACAACAGTCAAAATGCTTATTTAAATATGTTCATAGTCAAATTTTTTGTTTTCATTTTGACACTCTTTGAATCTTTTTCCAATACTGCTGTAATTAATCATATATCACACATCTAACTGTTTTTTAAATGGTTGTGAGGCTGTGAGTTTTGATCCAATCCATGGAAAGTCTATACCTATGAAACAGTCCTTTAAGAATAATTTTGTCACCTCCTTTGTGACGACTTCCCCTGTGGAGCCCACATGGTTTTATACTTTTAATTAATATATGATTCTCACAAAAAATCACATACATGAAACAGCAGCACCTTGTCATATCATACTCAATGGCTCCAAGTGCTGTTAGAGGAAAACTGCAGTTACAAAAAGGTTAATAACACAGACATATCAGCATTAACACAAGGGCTGCTGGCAGAATCCACCGATACTCGTAGGTCAGTGTTATCAGCTGCTCACAATAGTTAACAGAAGCTATTTAGTCTATGCTGTCAGGCAGTATTGTTTTAGAAATGACACATTATCATGGAAATTGGCTAAGCAACACTGACAACAGAGATAATAATACTATTTCATGAAGCCAAAAATTAAATATGTCCTATTTAAAGGTGACACCTCTGTAGGTCAGCACTAATTGAGTTGTGCGCTGTGGATTCTCTGAGGTGTCACTGCAGACTATATTAGAATTATAGATTAAGTGTGAGTAAAGAGGAGAGCGGAGGCTTGAATGGAAAGAGTGTTGATAGTAAAGTCAAACCGAAATGCCAGAGGAGTTGTAAAATACTTCCAATCTACCCTGTGCACAATAACACTGGGGTTTTTTTCCACAATGTCCTTTCTGAACAAGTGAGACTTTTTCTAGTTAAAGCTGAGAAGCACTGCATTAGATAGATGACTCAGCCAGACTCCATAACTTTTGAGCTTTATCATTTTGCAAACATTATGAAAATGTTACTTTTGAATGTTCTCTGAACATTCTAACAGGTAGCAACATTTAAACAAACATTTCAATTTCAGGTGAAAGTCCAACTAAAACGTTTTTGAATGTTTTACAAAAGTATTAACAATGCTTTTGCGCTAACGTTTTGAGAACATTATTGACCAGATAGCTTTGACTTCTATTAATGTTGCTGGAAGATTGAATTTGTTCACAACTTTGAGAGAACCTTGCCAGAACTTCTGTCAAGAAAATTATTTAACTACAGTGTCCAAAAGAACCGGCCAAGCAACAAAACGAACACTGCAACAACGTTAGAGTAATATTAAAGCTGAAATCCTCTGTGATCTGATATCATCTGACATGTAAGATGGTGCCAGTTTCATTTTTATGAATGACAGTAGCTGCATCCGAAATCACATTGTCAGAGTAGGTAATAATTTTGATAAATGTGTGTAGTATGAATACAATATGAACATAGCGATGTTGCGACTGTTATGTGACCTATGGAGTCAGTTGCCATTCACAGCTCCTCCTGTGACCTCTTGGGATAGAAAAGTGTCCATTTAATTTTGCCTGATGTTTTCTGAATACTGGGAATTTGGAAATATTTCCCGTACTGCTTTTCGAATACTAGTAGGGAAGTAGAATCAAGTAATACTGTGTAATAATAAAGCATAAAACAGTCACTCTAAAGTTTTCTGCTCAGTGAAAGAATTTAGTCCTCCACTCCCACTGCAATAAAATGTGGAGTGATCGATTGTGCTTAATGTTTCTAGCCAGAGGTGAGTCTGAGTGCAGAGTTTAGCCTTGGCTTTTGGTCAGTTTTATTTGGAAAGGGACATATGTGCCACCAGATGGGTAACAGCTAAATATAGTGCAAGGACATCAGTAATCCTCAAGCAGGGGTGTGGAGAGATGGCTGTTCCTCCATCTGCGTACATGAATTGGATTCATGGTAGGGGAGTGGAGTTTATCATAGTGTGAGATTAAGATTGGCTCCAAGACATACAGACTTCACATCATGCTGCTATAATTAATGTATTTTTACAGCGAGATGCAGTGCAGTGTTGTTGTCGCCCACTAGCATTGCAGTGTTGGTGTTTTCATTAGCTAAGATGCCACGCTCGACCAACAATGTCATAACTTAAACCAAGTCTGTCTTAAATACTGTAATGCACAAATGACATGCTGTAATGAGCCATTTGGAAATACAATACAATAACATTTATATAACACAATACCAAAGTGATTTTCAACTGGTTTGTGACCTGTCTTGCAGTTCTGTTCTGATTATCAAAGATAGCAGGGGGGAACAATTCCAAATGCCAGTAATAAAATGTGACTAATTGTATTTAGGGTAGCAAAATAAATAAGATTAACATTTTTAAAAGAGAGGAGAAAGATTCATTTTGTTGTTGAAATCAAAGTCTGTGCATCCAATCAAACTACAGTATTGTCTGGCACTTAAAGCAGTCGAATTTGACAAATGACAGCATAGACAAGTTGCGTAATGCTCTCATCCATGCATAAATGAAATGAGAATAAATATAGTTTGTGCAAATTACAAATTGAAACATCTGCACTTTACTAAATTATAATAAAGCCCATATAAAACCTCTTTATACTTTGTTTTTGTACATTTATGCATTTCTTTATGTAATCAATGTATTATGTTTGTAATAATTTTTCAAATCAGTTATTTACACCCAGAGAAGCCTATCTGACAAATTAAATGCAACAAAATAGCTTTCACACAATATATACAGTATATTTTTGCTATAAAATACAACAACAACTACAAACAAATAAACTCCACCTGACACTCTAAATTTGGTAAAACATAGATTTAGTGTGTGTTCCTGTGTGCGTGTAAAACGTCTTTAACCATAGAGCCCGAGGCCAATCTCTTGTACAATCTTCTTCTGTGCTGTGGTACATGAAGAGCTTGTTTCTGAACAGGTTGGATGTACAGACGCCTCCAGGTGAAGCATTGCAAGGTCCATTAGTCATGTGTTCAGTTAAATGAAAAAACGTGATGAAAGACTTCTTAGTTCTTCCTTTTAAATCTCAAATAACATTGTTAATACCAAAAAAGATCCTTTTTCTCAATCACCTGTACACCTAAAAGGCAATCACAAGTGACTTAATTAAAACACTTAAGATCGATAATGTCTAATAAAATGAAAAAAAAATGTGAATAATAAGAAATGTTTCTTAGCGTACATGAATAAGAAGGATCATGTGACACTGAAAACTAGAGTGATGGCAAATTCAGCTTTGCCATCACTGGAATAATATATACTGAGAAAATCTTACAAACCATAAACTTACTGAAAATATAACTGTACGATTATGTAGGTGGGATTAAAATAGGATGGTAGAAAATGATGGCATTTACCAGAGTTAAGATTCATATCATTCATCTGATCGCCAAATCCAGGATACCTGGTCCATCCAGATGTAAGGTTTTGTTTGGAGGAGGGTAGCACCACTGTGCCCAAGTCAGGGTGATCGTTGTGGAGGAAATTTAACAGAGAATTAGAGTACTGATGTTCTGCCACCATCAAACCATCAGAGGATACAGCCGAGGGGTACATCATGGGGGGCATAACAACACTCAATCCCTGCCTAGAATCCCCTGACCACAGAATAGCACTGTTTGCAGGGTGATTTGGTAGCATTTGATGGTTGGATTGAGACTCGCTGCTTGTTCCTTGCCGGAGATGTTCTGGAGGAAACAAGGGCTGAAACCTGGTTTGTGACTCTGCTTCCCATTGACTTGAAAGTCCATCTAAAAATAAAATAAATAAATAAATCAAAACAGGAATTCAATGTTTCAATTAATTTAGCAAGTCACATATTTTGTGTAAAAGCAAAATTTAAGAGGAACAGTTACTTGTTTGAGCAACTTTATGGTTTCTTTTGATTTCGGAGCGTTCCTCCTTCAGGTTATTTGCTTGACTCAGAGCACGGGAGAAATGTTCATCCACCATGCTGTTGATGTCTCCTTGGAAGTAGGTGAGAAGCACACTACCAGACGCCTCTTTAGTTTTCTTAGCCACAGGGTTCCCTAGACCCTCATCCATCACTGATCTAGATACTGCAGAAACAGTATGCATTACATCATTTATCCATCTATAAGATTGTTGTGTGTTTAATTATTTGTCTTCTAAATCTAATATGAAATTGCAATAGCATGGCATTATTTGCATTCTTTCAATGATATTGATGAATGGCAGTATGTAAGCATGGGATATGTCACAGCCCAACTGTTCCATATTTGCTAAGTGGATTTAGATTATTTTAGCATCAATTACTCAAGTATTTAGGCGAATCTTCTAGAGCTGCAATAAGACATATTATTTATATCAACATGAGACAGAATACATTTTTATGCATTTTTTTGGTTGACGACTTATGCTGGTAAGCACTATTCGGCTAAAGAACAAAATCTTGCACGTTCCACAGAAAACTTTTTTTAAAGCATTAGAGGGACAATTTGTTTTTGTTAGCCTATGAGAAATATGAGATATGTTTAATAAATTAAAAGTGGATGGCATTGAACAAAACGTCATCATATGTCAAACACATTTTATAATGTTGTTTATGAAATGTTGATGTGTTAAATGGGGTGCTGTCTATCTATCTATCTATCTATCTATCTATCTAAACAACCAAATTTTGGGAACAGGCCTGCAAACTATATTTAAAATAAATGTAAAATAAGACATTTTATATTTTAAGTTAATATTTAGTAATTTAGTTAGACCCCCAGTGGTTGATGATCGATATTATCTGAAGGTTTTCTGAAATTGTTTAGGTGTATCAAAAGTTATAATTGAAGACTACATATGCACGAAAATGCAGATAAATATCTGTTAAATATTACATCTTAATACTGGCAGAATATTAAAACAGTCTGTCCCCTCTCTAAACAGCAAACTGGGTTGACGCACGTAAATCACTAGGTTCAGTATTGCACTTGATTGTATCCAGATTTATAGAATTCAGCATGAACGCTTAACTCGTTACGTTTTTGCTAAAGCAATTTTAAAATGATGAAATATTGCTGTAATGGAAATAGCCACCGTTTTTACTCACCGTGCGACAGTCGTGAGATCTCGAGTGTTTAATCAGACGCTGCAATTACATTGATAAAGTAAAGGCAAAATATCCACTGTTGCGCGTTAAATAAGTTTGATCGTTTCCCTTAAACTTGTACGTCGACTACAAGAAACAACTTCACTTTTTGCCCTTAAATGTGGGGCGTTAATCTATGAACTTTAACCAGCACGAGTAGAATGTGACTGAACAAGTTAGACCATTTAACTGTCATCATCTCTAGAAAAAAAAGACACTGACAGAAGAGACAGAACTAATATTTTTAGGACATGTTTTTACTTCATTTTCCAGTTGACATTGTGAATAAGATAACATAGATTATTAATATATCGCAATCATTTATTTTAATGCATGTATGCAAAGTGTAACACAAACATATAGTTTAGACATATGTTAAAACCCTGTTACTATTACTGTATGAGCAAACCTCTGTATTTTGAATGATTTCTTGCAACAATGTTTTAGACCTGGCAGGGGGGGAAAGCTGCTAGTCTTTTTTAATACTGATAGTCTGAAGCAAAAATTACTACCTAGCAATTCAGAAAAAGTGCTGTCTTTAGCTATACAGATGTATAGATATCAGTCAGTTGAATGACACAAGTCATACCACATTTAAACAGGTGACCTCAGTAATTCATCTCTCTGGAAGAAATAAAAGAATCACTGAAATAATGACAGTATAGTTGACAAACAGAAAAAAACTTAATGAAGCCTTTCATGAATTTCTGCTGGAGATTTCCAAACATGTCATTTAACAAACACAAAAAGAAACTGAATACACAGAATTCATATTCCCTCTTTTTATTGTTTTCTGTGCTGTGTCAGGAAAACACCATTATGGCTGGTCCCTGAGTTTGAGGTATCGGAGATCTTCCTTTCACTGGTAGTCTCTGAGTTCATGGACGGTGAGGAGACTTTTAGACCACCTTTCGCTTTGGCCCCCAGTGTCACAGAACGGCTCCAGTCTGGTCAAAATTCAAATGATCGTTTATTCAATTAATTTTTCAAGAAATATTGTCTCTGATAAGTTTTGTGTTTTTTAGATGGGATGCTCTTTACTTGTTAATAAATCTTAATCTACAACCTTCTATTATTATTATCTTTGGTTGGTGTTTGATATGCAGTTTTGTATAATTCAAACATTGTACACTATTATTATAATAAAGGATATTTTCTCTACAGCTATTTACTATAGTTTATATGAGACCAACCTGAGTATTCAGTCTGTCTGAATCTTCCACAGCAGAAATGTATCCTCCACTGCTTCCTTACAGTGTCTTTCATCAGACAATAAAACAGGAAGATAAAGAAACCTGAAATACAGCAAAAAGCAAAACACTTTCTGGGTGTACACTGTAAGGGTCCAAAGATCCCTTACATTCGCCATGAGGACTGCAATCCAAAATGATATAATAGGTTGTTAAACAGTAGATAATGCATTCTTATTTTATTCTTATCATTCTGATCTGTAGGATGGACCTATTATAATCAGGAGTACCACTGCATATATATATATATATATATATATATATATATATATATATATATATATATATACAGTATGCACAATGTTACA
>NW_015505478.1:636096-643613 GCF_001515645.1 Sinocyclocheilus grahami | reverse complement strand
TACATATATATATATATATACCGTATGCACAATGTTACATATTTGAACATAAACTTTCTCTCACAGGTGTAAGCTGTCCTTGCTGTTACCTTGAAGACTGTTGAGGAGGGAGAACAGGTACAGCAAAGGTGTTTTGGCTGGGCCCCAGGCGACAAAAGTTAGTATCCAGGTAAGTCCCAGCAGGAAGGTGAGACTGGCCACCACTCTCAGGTCATGCAGGAACCCTTTTCTGCTGCTGGAAGGCTTATTGACCCGCATTTTACGGATCTGTACCAGCACCACGACAAACACGCTGATGTTACAGATCATGACCAGGGTCACGAAGGAAACCACCGTCACATAAAAGGTCACGTCATTCTTTAACCAGCAACTGAAGAGAATGAAGAGAAATAGTATAACCATAAAGGCCCATTCATTCCAAAAAGATAATTAATGACAACCATATGATAAATAAATTGGCGTCCACACCAACAGACTATAACTTTCTGTTTATTCTAATCGTGGCCTTCAGATATGATCTGCGTGCGCGCAAAAAAGTTTTATTGCTCATCAGCTGGACAGAATTTGCTGTGAGTCATTTCAACGACATCATTCCTCCAATGCCTTCAAAAATATTTTAGGTTTGGCAAATTTGTACATCTCATTCATACGCTTTTGTATGACATTACAAGTGTGGAAAATGTTGAAATTCCTAATCATTACGATGACCGAGAGAGCTCAATGATCTGTAACTTCAGAAAACACATGCAAATAGAAGAAGCACCAGCAAATTACGAAAACACCTTCATCAGTTTGACAGCACATGTGCTGCAAATGCTCACAACACACAAAAAAATCTATAAAAAATAAAGAAACACGTTGCAAATACTTGACCAAACAGACAAATGCGCAAGTAGCACGACCACAACAAAATTACTCCAACAAAACGAAAATTAACCTTTTTTTTTTCCAAATCTATAGTTAGTGTAGTAAATCCATGGTAAATATGTGCATGGTTTAACTATAGTAACCAGTTTTTGTTTTTATTTATTTTTTACATATTAAATGAGACCTTGAACCTTTGACTGAATGGTTCTTTGTGGAACCAAAAATTGTTCTTCTATGGCATCGCTGTGAAGATACTTTTAAAGAACCTTTATTTTTAAAAGTGTAATTGTGTATTTCATCAGCTTATTTAGGCTAATAATACCCACACAAAAAAAACAAAAAACTAAGGAATCATATGATCAGGATGTTCAAATAAACAATAATCTTATCTTTCAGAGCAAACATTGATAAATATGTCCCTTGTTCGTTATTTTGCGGTTCCCAAACTTTTCCAATGGGGTCTGTGCCTATTTGCAGCGCGTTACTTTATTTGGTTGTGTTGTGAGCATTTGCAGTGCATGTTGTCAAATTGATGAAGATGTTTTCTTAATTTGCAGTTTGTTTGTTTTTTTTTGTTTTTTGCAGGGCGTTGAGCTCTCTCGGCCACCGTAAATCGTACATTTTTTATCACATGAATGTGTAAGCAACTTCATGAAATACAGAATCGCAACTAAGTAAAAATAAGTTTTCTTATGAGATTGGGTTGCTTGCTCTATGGTCATAGTTATATTTGTTGGTGTGCACCAACATATGCATTTACAAATGTGTATTTTAAATTCTTTTGCTTATGGCACCTACAATGCAGTGGATTCTTGGAGAAGAAAAAAAACAAAAAACTAAGGAATCATATGATCAGGATGTTCAAATAAACAATAATCTTATCTTTCAGAGCAAACATTGATAAATATGTCCCTTGTTCGTTATTTTGCGGTTCCCAAACTTTTCCAATGGGGTCTGTGCCTATTTGCAGCGCGTTACTTTATTTGGTTGTGTTGTGAGCATTTGCAGTGCATGTTGTCAAATTGATGAAGATGTTTTCTTAATTTGCAGTTTGTTTGTTTTTTTTTGTTTTTTGCAGGGCGTTGAGCTCTCTCGGCCACCGTAAATAGTACATTTTTTATCACATGAATGTGTAAGCAACTTCATGAAATACAGAATCGCAACTAAGTAAAAATAAGTTTTCTTATGAGATTGGGTTGCTTGCTCTATGGTTATAGTTATATTTGTTGGTGTGCACCAACATATGCATTTACAAATGTGTATTTTAAATTCTTTTGCTTATGGCACCTACAATGCAGTGGATTCTTGGAGAATTTCTCTGGAGAGGCCGGTGCCATATGAATTGATATCAATGGCAAGCACTAAACTTACAACCAGCAGAGGTAAACCTGCAAACAACAGTTCAAGAATTAACAAACACAAAACGTTTCCTTGATTTTCTTAGTTGTTATGCACAAATACTCTAGACACATTTAATTAAACTGAAACTGCTCAGTATAACATTTGAAGAGAAAAAACATAAAACTGCTTGTCTCACCCCATCCAAGTGCACAGAATTTGAGGATGTAAGATGGCACATATGAATTAAAGACCTTGACCAAGGCCAGGTACATGTTGATTGCACCCAGTCCCATCCAAGTAAAGGTAGCTAGGAAAAAGTAATGTTGAAAGGCTGCTACAGTAATACAGATGGCATTGCTGTTAAAAGAGGCAAGCCAGGAGTTCACAAGGAAGAGCATGTTCAACCCTAGCAAGGCTACGGAGAGGTTAATAAGGATCTTTGAAGGGTAGTCTCGCCTCAGTTTCCTGTGGTAAGAAAACACATGTAAAAAAGACAACATTTATTGACACTTCTGAAGATGCATCCTTTTGAGTTGCTCAAGGATGTCAACAAACCAAATGAGTCTCTAAGTCTGCATTGTTATTCTGGTTTAAGCGGTAGCTTGCAAAGTGTCTATGAACTCACTCAAAGGCCGAATAGGTCAACAGTGTGACTCCAAGAAAGATGGAGGATATGCCACTGCCCAGGTACGAGATGATAGTAAGAATCCTTTCGTCTTTCGCACTTATTGGGGTTTTAGAGATATCCTGGAAGACAGATGGGTTCAGGAAACATGCATAGTGGTTTCAATAATCAAAATCGAGCATATTTTATGCAAATGCTGTGCACATTGACATCATTTGTCATCCATAAATGAACAACCTATGACCTTTAGTTTCCACATGTTTTCATAAAAGCTTTATTGTTAATTAATATTTCCTTTGGTAAATATAAAGTCAGTTATAATTCATTGACCTTGCACTATTGCCAGGGCAAATGTAGTTTCACACAACCATGAAAATGAGGTCAAACTTTATGTACATTATAATTTTTTTTAATTGGCTTTCTACATTTTGGACAGACAAACCGAACTCACCAGAAGAGCTCCAAAATGTGTGAGGTGATCACAGGAACAGGATGTATAAGTGGCATTAGACATCACTGTCTCACATCCTGTATCATTCCATCCACCTTTATCATCTACAAGACATTCAGTCAACAACTATCATGGGGATATTAACCAAAATGAAGTGCACTTTTACTGTAGACAGGCCTAAATTTTGAATTTGAAAATATGTATCAAAAAACTTACTGTTTTTGTTGAAGTCCCAGTAGACACACTTAACAGTGTCCCAATCCTATAGAGAAAAAAAAAAGTTTGGTGAAATATTATTTTATTGATCAGACTGTAAATCTGTGGTCATGTCAGGGGTTATCATAGTCGATGAATTACAGCTGCCTCGTTTTCATGAGAAGCTATTCTTAGAAGATATTTGTTGACAAAAGATAGCATACATGTGGTAGCTTACATTATTATGGTAACTGTTTACTATAGATTGTTTCAACAGGACAATAATGATGCTGAAATGATTTGTGGTTTGTTTTGGTGTTGGCTGATTGTATCCATACAGACCTCTTTGTTTTGGAGATGGCGGAAAGTGACCATCACGGGGATCTCAAGGTTGCTTACTGTGGCATTGGTGACACTGGCAGATACTACATAAGAGTTCAGCTTCATGTTGGCTGTGGGGTCCTAGATGTTAAAAGTCTGCCATCAGAAGCAGGTACTGGAAATGCTGCATATAAATAGTTAAAAACTGCTAATTCTATAGTTCTATGGTTCAGGGATCCTCAAATCTGGCCCATGAGATTCACTTTCCTGCAGAGTTTAGCTGTAACCCAAATCAAACACACCTGAGCAAGCTAATCAATGTCTTCAGGATCATTAGAAAATCAGAGGTAGGTGAGTTAGATCAGGGCTGGAGCTAAACTCTGAGTCTGCAGGGCATTGGCCCTCCAGGGCAAGATTTGAGGAACACTGACGTAAACTGATTTGAGGTGGTTTATTCTTCAGAAAGTGAGAAAAATACACAAGGAAAATGTGATCACCAATTCAATGTATGTTACCTCAAAGAAATTTTCTGTGCCATAAAAATGAAACTGTACACGAGGTCTGGCTCCATTGTTCGGGAAAAAGCTCTCAATTGCATGAGGTAAAGAAATGAATGCTATAGTTCCTGTGTCTGGATGCACTGTAAAGTTCTTGTCATAAAATATCTACAAAAAAGGGGAGAAAACATTACAGCATACTTTAAAAACCATTTACCATACATCTTCTCATTTTTCTCTGTATTGATTGTTCCAGGCTGTTATGCCGATATGCACTATGACTATATGTGACTATGAATGAGTCACTGAATCATTCACTTAACCAATTTGTTCAAAATACTGTTTCATTCAGTAGCACTGCTACAGTTGCAACAGTTGAATCTGCTTTGGCTTCATATTTTCTTTATTTGAACAAAAATGAACATGAATGAACAAACTAAGCAGAAACTTTCCTTCAGTGTGGTAAAAAATACATCTGCTTGATCTTCATATGCATTATGAGTATATGTGATATAAATATAAATGGAACTTTCTGCACCAAAACCACCATTGACCAAAACAAACAAACATCCTCATCTGCCGATGATCTAAAAAACAGACAGTCCCGTCCCCAATTCACACCACTGAGATGCACTGTTAACTGATTAACACAGTGAAAATTAACCTATGAATGGCTTATGTCTTTAAAATGGAATAGAAAGATATTTTAACACACTGAAGAAAATTACATACTCCAGCTTTAATTCATACAAAACTGCTGGCTCAACACGTTCACATCTTTCTTAATTCAAAGTCATCTGGTGGTCAGGGGAGTATCACACCTGACATGTAAATGGTGCTAAAATAACCACTTGTGTCCTGTGATCCACTAACACAACACACACAAGGACACAGAAACCTTGTGGTCACAATGGTGTGAAAACACATTCTCAAAGGTACTGTGATAATTTAATATCACACTTCTATTTTCGCTAAGAGTCTAAAGTTTCCATAATGATCTTGGTCTCATGCAGTGTTATATATACAGTCTCTCTTTGTCTCTCACCTCAGGGGTGCTATCATTCAGTAAGGAGGACACCTCGAATGTGAGACCATGGAACTGAGAGGTGTCAGGGTTGATCAGCTGAAGTGCTAATGAAGGTGCTGTCATGTTATGAGCATCTCCCTCGAACACCGTCCTGTCTCCCATAAGGTCTGTAATAGAAAGAATTCTACCACACACAAAGACAGAAAGCCACAATGGAGTGAATACAGCAGGAAAATTAGATTTCAGAGATAAATTTATAGACATACTGAATATGCTTTTTTTTAGGCTCAACCTGCAAATGAAAAAGCTTTGGGTTTCAAGAAATAGTTGACCCCAAAAAATGAAAATTAGCTGAAAATTGACTCCTCCTCAGGCCATCCAAGATGTAGATAAGTTTGTTCATTCATCAGAACAGATTTGATTAAATTTAGCAATGCATCACTTGCTCACCACTGGATTCTGGAACTGAGAGGTGTCAGGGTTGATCAGCTGAAGTGCTAATGAAGGTGCTGTCATGTTATGAGCATCTCCCTCGAACACCGTCCTGTCTCCCATAAGGTCTGTAATAGAAAGAATTCTACCACACACAAAGACAGAAAGCCACAATGGAGTGAATACAGCAGGAAAATTAGATATTCAGACATATTTCAGAGATAAATTTATAGACATACTGAATATGCTTTTTTTTAGGCTCAACCTGCAAATGAAAAAGCTTTGGGTTTCAAGAAATAGTTGACCCCAAAAAATGAAAATTAGCTGAAAATTGACTCCTCCGCAGGCCATCCAAGATGTAGATAAAGTCCGAATACACTTGCTCATGTCTGGATGATCCCACACTGCTTTGTCAGTTGCCCCGTTTAACATACTAAATGGAATGAGAAAATATGTGAGTCTCATTTAGCCATTTATTAAAGTGTTTGTTTACCAATTTTCAAACAGCTTTGAATTGTCACAATGTTGGTAGTATAAGTAAATTAACAATGTATATTTTTACCGGAACCAATACTCCATTTATTTATCAGCTAGAGTGTAAGATGTTTTCTTTGCATTGTTTGATTACTCAACAGAGAATATAGCTAAATATATTACACATACATAAAAAAAATCTGGCTAAACCTCTCTTTTCTTTATTCATAGTTTATCTAGACAAGTAGCCTATATAAAACTAGCCAAAGTTCTGTTAATCCTAGAGCAGTGAAAACTGCATTTCTATATTCATCCTTTTCATCATGTGTCCTCTTAAGGTGTAATTTTTTTTAATTTTTTCCTTGTTTTGTTTTTAGAACTGTACTGTCTTAATGGTTGGTTGGATGTTTGTACTGTTTAATGAAAAACAAAAATAGTGTCACGATACGTGCCCTGAAGTCCCGATCTGAATCAAATTATTCGCGAGCCCACTCCAAAGTCCCATTCTCAATCAAATGATTTGCGATATGCGCTCTGAAGTCCCGATCTAAATCAAATGATTCGCGATCCACGCTCCGAAGTTCCGATCTGAATCATAAGTGCTCCGAAATCCCGATTTAACTCAAATGATTCGTTCACCCAAAAATGAAAATTAGACTGTGTTTTACTCACCCTCGAGGCATCCTAGGTGTATATGACTTTCTTCTTTCAGACGAATCCAGTCGGAGTTATATTAAAATTGTCCTGGCTATTCCAAGCTCTATCATTGCAGTCAGCGGGTGTTGCAGTTGAACAGTTCACAAGTCGTCAAATAAAGCGCGCGTATTCATAATAAACGTGCCTCACACCGCTCTGGGGGGAGGGGGGTGAATAAAGGCCTCCTGTAGTGAATCCATGCGTTTTTGTAAGAGAAATATCCATATTTCAAACGTAATAAACACTTTTCTCTCGCTTCCGTTATCTGTCATACACGGAAGCTGTTCCGTCGGATGACGCAGCACGCGCACCTCTGAGATATGATAGTCTCGCGAGTTTGTTTACAGGAGCAAAGGAAGCAAAGTTTCCTTACTTTAGCAAAGGAAAACCAGTCTCCTCTTGGTTTATATCGAAATCCTCCGACATTTTTCTTTGAAAATCCTTGGTTTATACTTCTAATTCATGACTGGCGTTTTGTTTTGTTCTCTCTCCGCATTCGTCATTAATCACGCAATGCCGATGTGCTACATCATCCGCCGGAACGCCTTCCGCATATGACAGTCAGAGGAAGTGAGAGAAAAGTGTTTATTA
>NW_015505478.1:605832-635619 GCF_001515645.1 Sinocyclocheilus grahami | reverse complement strand
AGGAAAACCAGTCTCCTCTTGGTTTATATCGAAATCCTCCGACATTTTTCTTTGAAAATCCTTGGTTTATACTTCTAATTCATGACTGGCGTTTTGTTTTGTTCTCTCTCCGCATTCGTCATTAATCACGCAATGCCGATGTGCTACATCATCCGCCGGAACGCCTTCCGCATATGACAGTCAGAGGAAGTGAGAGAAAAGTGTTTATTAAGTTTGAAATATGGATTATTTCTTACAAAAACGCATGGATTCACTACAGGAGGCCTTTATTCACCCCCCGGAGCCGTGTGAGGCACGTTTTGTTATGAATGCGCCCGCTTTCGCTCTGGGGGGAGGGGGGTGAATAAAGGCCTCCTGTAGTGAATCCATGCGTTTTTGTAAGAGAAATATCCATATTTCAAACGTAATAAACACTTTTCTCTCGCTTCCGTTATCTGTCATACACGGAAGCTGTTCCGTCGGATGACGCAGCACGCGCGCCTCTGAGATATGCTAATCTCGCGAGTTTGTTTACAGGAGCAAAGGAAGCAAAGTTTCCTTACTTTAGCAAAGGAAAACCAGTCTCCTCTTGGTTTATATCGAAATCCTCCGACATTTTTCTTTGAAAATCCTTGGTTTATACTTCTAATTCATGACTGGCGTTTTGTTTTGTTCTCTCTCCGCATTCGTCATTAATCACGCAACGCCGATGTGCTACATCATCCGCCGGAACGCCTTCCGCATATGACAGTCAGAGGAAGTGAGAGAAAAGTGTTTATTACGTTTGAAATATGGATTTTTTTGAAACGCATGGATTCACTACAGGAAGCCTTTATTCACCCCCCGGAGCCGTGTGAGGCACGTTTTGTTATGAATGCGCCCGCTTTATTTGACGACTTGTGGACTGTTCAACTGCAACACCGCCGACTGCAATGATAGAGCTTGGAATAGCCAGGACAATTTTTAATATAACTCCGACTGAATTCGTCTGAAAGAAGGAAGTCATATACCCCTAGGATGCCTCGAGGGTGAGTAAAACACAGGCTAATTTTCATTTTTGGGTGAACTAACCCTTTCACTGATTCGGAGTTTCAAAAAGCTCCGTTTTACCCATCACTATGTGCTGTTTTACATCATTAAAATGGCTCTTTTAATCGGGTAATTGCTAGTGAATCGAGTGTGAGTTTGAATCAATCGGAGTGGTTCCAACGTAAATTACTCACTCAATTGAACCGGTTTGTCTATGGCAAGCCGTTTTAACATTTAATCTATAAACCGCACTAGTATCTAATGTAATGTTACTAGTACTTATTTTTTAGATACTAGTATATTCTCCATTAAGTACTAGTACTTATTCATTAACTACTAGTGCTTATTCTTTAGGTACTAGAGTCTTTTGTAAAGTTACTAGTACTTATTCATTAGATACTAGTACGTTTTCATTAGATACTAGTGCTTATTATTATATACTAGTACTTATTCATTAGATACTAGTACTTATTTATTAGGTACTAGTACTTATTCATTAATTACTAGTACTTATTAGGGCCTTTTGCACCGCTTTACTAGTACTTATTCATTAGATACTAGTACTTATTTATTAGGTACTAGTACTTATTCATTAATTACTAGTACTTATTAGGGCCTTTCGCACCGCTTTAGTTCCAGAACTAAATGGACAGTACTAAAGTACTGGGACGATTTTGCGCGAACTATTTCCCAGTACCATTTAAAGGGTTGCATTCGCACGGACAGTGTACGTAAGCTGGTCGACAGACAGTGAAGTCATTTGTGCGCGGCGTTCAACAACGGAAACAAAGAACAACATTAACAACAGGAGGATGAAGGACGCTGTGATTAGAACGGGAAGGAGGACTAAGAATCTCCAATGACAACTGGCAGTGCTACTTTGATACAAGTGCCTGCACTTCAGCGTCCGTCCATCTATCGCTGTTCTCCATACATGTGAAATAAGTTGACACAATGTTTACAGTATGTTTACACAGCATTTTAAATCATGGCGGGTGAGGGCGTTTTCATACGCTTTTGGCCAATCAATCTCTACTTACGTCACGATTAGTACCAGTTGTGCTGGTTAGACCCTGCTCCGGAGTAGGAGCTAATTTGGTTCTCGAAAAAGGCAGTCCGGTAATAAAAAAGCACCCAGTTCTGGCTGTGCGAAAATGGCAAAAAGTGGGTAGTTCCACAATTAGTTCTGGTACTATGAAAAGGTTCCCGCGGTGCGAAAGGCCCTATTGATAAAATACTAGTACTTATTTATTAGATACTAGTATTTTTTTATTAGATACCAGTATTTATTCATTAGATACTAGTACTTATTCATTATATACTAGTACTTATTTAAATAGTGACTAGTAATTATTATATTGTTACTAGTAACACATTTTTAATTTTTGCTATTCAGTTTTGACTAGTATGTATTCCACTAGTGACTAGTACTTAAGTTTTATGTACCAGTAGTTATTCATTAGTATGTATTTTTTAGATACTAGTACTCATTCATTAGAGACTAGTACCTATTAAATAGACACTTGTACTTATTCATTAGATACTAGTACTTATCCATTACATACTAGTACTTATTTTTTAGATACTAGTACTCATTCATTAGAGACTAGTACCTATTAAATAGACACTTGTACTTATTCATTAGATACTAGTACTTATCCATTACATACTAGTACTTATTTTTTAGATACTAGTACTTATTTATTAGATACTAGTACTTATTCATTAGGTACTAGTGCTTATTTATTAGAAACTAGTACTCATTCATTAGATACTAGTACCTATTAAATACTGTAGATACTAGTACACTTTTATTAGATACTAGTACTTATTCGAAATGTTACTAGTAAGATTTTTTATTTTACTAGTAAATTTTTTAATTGAACTCTACTGTAGCCATTTGGACTAGTCATAACATAAGACAAGTAAAAAACTAGATCTGACTACTAAGATAAGAATTGTTACTAGTAGTAATTACAAAAGATACTAGTGTCTAATAAATAAGTACTAGTACCTAATGAATAACTACCAGTATCTATTAAATAGTTAGTATCTAATGAATTAGTACCAGTATCTAATAAATAAGTACTAGTATCTAATGAATGCTTACTAGTAATATTTAAATAGATACTAGTCACTATTGCAATAATTACTAGTTAGAAATGAAAAGATGATAACAGAATAACTACCGTTACACTTTAATTTAAGGTGTCCTTGTTACAGTGTAATTATACATTTAAGTACCGAGTAATATTTACATGTATTTACTATAAGTTTAGAGTTAGGATTAGGGTTTGGCTTAGGTTTACTTGCATGTAATTATGAATAGTTTATTGTTATTACAATAGTAAGTACATGTGAAATGTGTAATAAGGACACCTTAAAATAAAGTGTTACCAATTAAATTAACTGTTTAAAATACAACATAATATACTGCAAAATGTTTACACATTATGTGACAGAAAATAATATCACTCATTTAAAAGAAACACATAATAAGGATAATTAATTCAATATGATTCTATATTTTGCACCAAGATTTGTTACCCTCATAAAACCTGCATTCAAACGTGTTTTACATAGTTGTCACTCTATCTGTTTTTCAAAGATTCTGGTATATCCACAATGTACAAACCATACAAAAATATGTGTTATGTCATTGTTTAACTCACCTCTGTTTGAAATGAAGCCTGAAGTGATTAAACAGATCTTTTCCATTGCCAGTGTTTGTGATGCTGTGCGAGTTCCTGAAGAACAAAATGTTTTGCATATGAGCTCTTGAAAAGGAATGCGAGTTTTTAGTACTTTTTAATATGAATTATGGTGAAAAGTCTTCTGGATTAATAAAAACATTTACTTGGTGAGTTATGAAGCTCTGAATGGCACAGACCTGATATTGTAATATTTGTACTTGAGACTGGTGCAACAGTGGTCAAAGCAGGATTTGAAGTCGTGTTGGGAAAGACAGCTGTAAAATTCAAAACTGTGACTTTTTTTGTTGACTGAATGCTCCTCTTCCAACCCCTTACATACAGCTACGTACCTACTGAGAGGATGTTTACAGATGCTGGGTTTGTTTTCAGGAGGATGTTGTTGTAGATATAGATGGGTATTAACAGCCCCTGTATCATAGCCACTGTTTCACTCACATCAGCTGCAGGTATCACTCTCACAAACACCACACAATCAAACCTAAGACCACAAACATGACAGATCCTCCTTTAGATGGTTTGATATAAACTTGTGACATATATTTGTGTGTTGTGGGTGTATGAGAATTTTTACCATTGTGTCTTGACTGGTGACTTTACAGTGCCCTTCAAAGAAGCATAATGTTACATTTATATGTAAAAAATATGTTTTAGTGTTTTGTTGTGTTATAATATAAGGATATAAATTATATATGTCCACTTAATCATGAATAATTATGGTATATGTTATACCTGAATTTCCTCCATATTTTGTCCCGCTAAACCAGCTCCTGTTTGAGGGCTAAATTTTGGCACTGCTCTTAGACAATAAAATAACATAACATTGCATGGATACCATATAACATCACATGCTTACATAATGCAAGTTGTACAAATATTTGGATATCGATGTATGTATGTTTGCTCGTTGGTTAGTTAGTTTTAAAAAATGAAATAATTACCTTAAATTTAACAGGAACACAGAATGCACTGATATTTTCTGAGGGAAAACATGCTTCAGCTGAAATTAAAAAATATATCAATTCAGTATATAAATGCTAATGTGTAAGTGAAAATGTTAAATGTTATATATATTATAACATTATATACACACATCTATGGAAATATTATCTTACCCAGATTAAAACAATCTCCTGGATATCATTTTCAGTATGATCATTATTGATATTTTGTGTAATAGCTGTGTTCAGTTGAATTTGATATTTTGATGATTCTGAAATGTGGTGAAGACACAGTTAATTAGAATGCAATGACAATAATGCATTTCATCATATAACACAAGTTATTGTAACATTTATTCTATATTTCCTCTTCTAGAAATAGTCTTGTACTCTTTACAGAGAGCAATTTCTCACCGCAAAGAAAGTTGTCATCCGGAATGGGTGGACACTTCTGATAATCCCAATCTTGCTCTCTCCAAGTCACAATATTCCCATCTACACATCTGCGTGCATCCAGCTGCTTGTTATAATATAAGGATATAAATTATATATGTCCACTTAATCATGAATAATTATGGTATATGTTATACCTGAATTTCCTCCATATTTTGTCCCGCTAAACCAGCTCCTGTTTGAGGGCTAAATTTTGGCACTGCTCTTAGACAATAAAATAACATAACATTGCATGGATACCATATAACATCACATGCTTACATAATGCAAGTTGTACAAATATTTGGATATCGATGTATGTATGTTTGCTCGTTGGTTAGTTAGTTTTAAAAAATGAAATAATTACCTTAAATTTAACAGGAACACAGAATGCACTGATATTTTCTGAGGGAAAACATGCTTCAGCTGAAATTAAAAAATATATCAATTCAGTATATAAATGCTAATGTGTAAGTGAAAATGTTAAATGTTATATATATTGTAACATTATATACACACATCTATGGAAATATTATCTTACCCAGATTAAAACAATCTCCTGGATATCATTTTCAGTATGATCATTATTGATATTTTGTGTAATAGCTGTGTTCAGTTGAATTTGATATTTTGATGATTCTGAAATGTGGTGAAGACACAGTTAATTAGAATGCAATGACAATAATGCATTTCATCATATAACACAAGTTATTGTAACATTCATTCTATATTTCCTCTTCTAGAAATAGTCTTGTACTCTTTACAGAGAGCAATATCTCACCGCAAAGAAAGTTGTCATCCGGAATGGGTGGACACTTCTGATAATCCCAATCTTGCTCTCTCCAAGTCACAATATTCCCATCTACACATCTGCGTGCATCCAGCTGCTGTGGACTCATCTGCACTCCCCACATCCGGAACAAGGACATGTCCCCCAGAAAGTTCTTCCCAGTCTCAAAATCAATAGAACCTCCAACAAAATTATGTGACACTCCCAAACTCAGGGTACCATTTGCGGCAAGGTACCTGGGTGACTTTTCATTCAAGGGAAATTCAAAAACTGCTTTATTAATGATCACCTGGAAAAGCCTATTATGACTCGACCATGTCAGACAAACTGTGTGCCACATGTTTACAGGCATGTCATAAGCAACTGTCCATTCTTCTCCAAAAAGAGAGGCTTTTACATTGCCCATATTTCCAGCTAAGCCAAACTCCATGTGCTGCTGACCTGGACCTTTGTAGTCAAAAGCAGTCCATTCAGAAGTGCCAATCATTCTATTGAGGTTGATGCAGACACTCAGTTCCACTAAAGGTGGGATGATAGCTCTTTTATTCAGCAGCCAAACACAGGATTGGCTAGTAAAGGCAGTCTTCATCCCCCATAGGCTTGCGCCTAAAAGTTAAAGATTATAGATTAGGCATCTATTTTCAGCTAAAAGCAATGTTTTGGTTGAACAAAACCAATTAATGCAACAGATTGCATCAGTCTTTTTAAAACGATCACTAACAAGCAAAATATGACTTGTCATTCTTAGCTCTTGGCGCTATTAACAGACACTTATAAATGTCAAACATAACAGAGTTAAACACAGGCCTTTCCCTTGACTAAAAAAATAATAATCAACAAGTAATATACTTTTTAGCAATAGAAAAACTTTTACTGATATTTTCCAAAGAAATAGAGTAACACGGACATGGAAAAAAGATAATTACAAAATAAATGCAAGAGAGAGTTTAGAGAAAAATCATACCTGCATAATTGAGAGAAGAGCCCAAAATCCATATGTAAACAGTCACAAGCAGGTATTTATTGAAGGTATGCATGATATATCTAAAAATAAATAAATAAAAAGAGAAAGTATTTCTATGGTGTCCAAACTGAAAAGAAAATGCTCAAAAACCTTTCAAATTCAAAGCATTTAAATTAAAACTTTCTGTGTTTAAAGTTAGAAAACACAAACCATCCATAAAGAGAAACATTGATTACATTACCATCTTATGTAATTTAATTAATCATGAATTAAATTACTACTTACTGTGTTATGACATTTCTCTAGAATGAAAAACACAGGTATTAACAAAACAACGTAAATGATGGAAACCCAATTCAAGCTAGAAAATGATATGAGGGTATTGTCCTCTAAATATATCCAGCACAGGACCTTTCCTCAAAGGAGACAAAATCCACGCCCAATCTCTTGTTGATAAGTTATTTATTAATCATAAAGACAGTAATAAACATAGAAGGATCCGTACATGGGTCAATAAGGAACAGTATCCGGAACCAGTTAATCTTATGATGAACCAGTTAGTTTAACCCTTTCATTTAATGAATCTGTTTCTTTTTCACACCACTGAGACCCAGATCGGTAATTCTGATTGAGATGTATGCTTGTTTTTTTTTTATTTGGTTTATGATTATCACTCATGAATGTGGAAGAAGACACACCTCATTTAATGGTTAAAGATTAATGGTGCACGTTGTGTGATGAAATACAGCAGCAAAGGCATGACTCTTGCTAAATAGGAAGAAGATTTCTGATATAGAGTCAATGGTGGGCGGATAATGTATTTGTGTCAGCTTGTTCTGTAAAAGCTTAGTGATAATAAGAGCAGCATGTGATTGAAGCTGGAGGGATTGATCACTAAAGTATGAAAGATCCTCATGCTGTATTTTTGGAAATGCAATAATAATAATAATAATGTCACAAAAGACAGCACATGACAATGAATATGCGGAACTGTTCATGTTTTCCTGACATGAGCAGTACTGCATATATTTGTGTGGCCAGTATGAGCCTACCATCTTAACAGGAAGTTGTTTCAGATCTTAAGCAAACAGTTCAGGTAATGTTCCTCCTCAGGTGTTCAGATTAGATTTGGTTCTTCCAGATAGCTCTCACCAAACAAATTTAATTAGATTTTATAGTGGCAACCCAAAGCTCTCTCTGAGCTTGATTACATCATTCTTATTTGGACATATATTTGCATTTTTTCACTTGGAGACATACTTTGTGATTTTTGTTTTATTATATAGTATATATATATATATATTTGTATTAGTTCACATGGAATGTCATGGCATGACATGGAACAAGTTTTATAATTAATGGCCTGTAATTTCTTTTAAATTATAATGAAATAACTAAAAAAACAACAACAGTGCTTGTAATTTTAGATTTCATGTCATTGTCAGATTTCATTACCAGTGTTTTTAAATATTTAGAGAGACGCGTGGCATAGTTGCTGGTTTTATTTGGACATTCTGTGTTATTGAACATCCTTGTCTTTATTCCAAAATACCACACAAGAGCGTTATATTATTTCATATGAAGTTCTTAGAAGCTAGGATTTGATTTTGACATTGGTGGGGACATAACAGCAGACAATAATTTCATATACATAAACAAAAATCTGACTATTTTATTCAATTATAAATAATTCAACTTTATTCAAAGTTGATCTAGATAAGTGGATATGGAAACTATCCAAAGCTCTGATAATCCTAAACCAGTGAAAATGCATTTCTATATTCATCCTACAGTATGGGTCCTCTTAAGGTGTAAATGTATTACTTTTTTGTTAACCTGGCTAAACATCCCTTATGAAAATTAACCATGGTTTTACTCCAAATTTTTTTTTTAAACAATGTGTTGTGATTTTTGTTTTATTATATAGTATATATATATATATATTTGTATTAGTTCACATGGAATGTCATGGCATGACATGGAACAAGTTTTATAATTAATGGCCTGTAATTTCTTTTAAATTATAATGAAATAACTAAAAAAAACAACAATAGTGCTTGTAATTTTAGATTTCATGTCATTGTCAGATTTCATTACCAGTGTTTTTAAATATTTAGAGAGACGCGTGGCATAGTTGCTGGTTTTATTTGGACATTCTGTGTTATTGAACATCCTTGTCTTTATTCCAAAATACTACACGAGAGCGTTATATTATTTCATATGAAGTTCTTAGAAGCTAGGATTTGATTTTGACATTGGTGGGGACATAACAGCAGACAATAATTTCATATACATAAACAAAAATCTGACTATCAACCTCTCTTTTCTTTATTCAAAGTTGATCTAGATAAGTGGATATGGAAACTATCCAAAGCTCTGATAATCCTAAACCAGTGAAAATGCATTTCTTTATTCATCCTACAGTATGGGTCCTCTTAAGGTGTAAATGTATTACTTTTTTGTTAACCTGGCTAAACATCCCTTATGAAAATTAACCATGGTTTTACTCCAATTTTTTTTTTAAACAATGTGAAAAAAAAGAAAGCACGTCCTGCCAGTTCAGAGTGTGCCACGAAACACTACCACTGTGATAGCGGACCCAAATACCTTAAAGAGCCAATTTACGCTTCCTACATTTACACATGTCAGTTCTCCCCCTTCGGGCGGCGAGCCGTCATCAATAAAAATAGAGCCTCTGGCCGCTCGGCTGCTGGCTTGGAAAGCCAATCCCGGCGTGTCAGACTGGGTTCTAAAAACTATAGAATGAGGCTACTCGCTTCAGCTCGCTCGCAGGCCGCCTGTGTTCAGAGGTGTTGTGCAGACTTCGGTGCAGGACAACAAATCTCATGTTCTTCGAGCCGAAGTGCAAACACTGCTTGCAAACGGTGCCATGGAACGGTCCTCTTAGCGGACAGAGAGTCAGGCTTCTACAGCCGATACTTCCTCGTTCCCAAAAAAGACGGTGGGGTCAGACCGATTCTCAATCTCAGAAGTCTGAATCGGGCATCCCTCATGCAACAGACGTTCAGAATGTTGACTTTGAAGCAGATCCTCACGCAAATTCGCCCCGAGGACTGGTTTCTGTCTGTGGATCTGAAAGACGCTTACTTTCACATCCAAATAACACCCCGTCACAGACCGTTCTTGACATTCGCCTTCGAGGGAGTGGCCTATCAGTATACGGTCCTATAGTTTGGTCTGTCCCTGGCCCCCCGCACTTTTACGAAGTGCATAGATGCGGACAGATGGATCTAAGACAGATGGGAATCCGCATATTGAACTACCTCGACGATTGGCCTGACTAGCCTACTCAAAACGGCAGCTTATCGCTCACAGGTTGTTGTTGCTCAACCACCTAGAATGTCTTGGGCTGAAAATCAACCCAGCCAAGAGTTTTCTGATTCCCAGACAGCGAGTGTCCTTTCTGGGATCAGTTATAGACTCTGTAAAGATGCAAGCTTGAATTACGCTGGAACGCTTCCTGACTATCCAGCAAGTGGTGGCATCTTTCAGGCTGAGGACTGCACGTCCCCTGAGGGCATTTCAGAGGATGCTTGGCCTCATGGCGGCCACCTCTTCGGTTATTCCTCTAAGCCTGCTTCACATGCGGCCCCTTCAGCTCTGGCAAAAATCCCACGTTCTGTCCCACGCCTGGTGCCTGGGCCGCTTTTATGTCAAGGTAACCCATCGCTGCATCAAAACTGTGGCTCCTTGGGCAAATTCTCACCTGTATCAGTCAGGCGTGCAGTTGGGAACGACCTCCAGAAGGAAGGTGATCACAACGGATGCACCGTGGTCAATACCACTGAGGAGAGACCTTCTCTTGCAGGCCCAGGGCAAGATCTGGCATTCCCAGTCTGAACTGTGGGGCTTTCATGTCTGGCCACTCGACGGGAGTCTAGCCAACTCCCAGCGAGAGTCACTAATACCATTTTAGAGGCAAGAGCTCTGTCTACAAGACTCCTCTATGGCCTCAAGTGGTCAGTCTTCAGTGACTGGTGTTCAGCACGGAACCAGGATCCGGTATCATGTGACGTGTCCCATGTGCTAACCTTTTTGCAGGAGCTGCTGGACAAGGGGTGCACCCCTTCCACGCTCAAAGTCTATGTGGCAGTCATCGCGGCGAATCATTCTCTCAAGGCAGGCCGGATCCTCACGCAAATTCGCCCCGAGGACTGGTTTCTGTCTGTGGATCTGAAAGACGCTTACTTTCACATCCAAATAACACCCCGTCACAGACCGTTCTTGACATTCGCCTTCGAGGGAGTGGCCTATCAGTATACGGTCCTATAGTTTGGTCTGTCCCTGGCCCCCCGCACTTTTACGAAGTGCATAGATGCGGACAGATGGATCTAAGACAGATGGGAATCCGCATATTGAACTACCTCGACGATTGGCCTGACTAGCCTACTCAAAACGGCAGCTTATCGCTCACAGGTTGTTGTTGCTCAACCACCTAGAATGTCTTGGGCTGAAAATCAACCCAGCCAAGAGTTTTCTGATTCCCAGACAGCGAGTGTCCTTTCTGGGATCAGTTATAGACTCTGTAAAGATGCAAGCTTGAATTACGCTGGAACGCTTCCTGACTATCCAGCAAGTGGTGGCATCTTTCAGGCTGAGGACTGCACGTCCCCTGAGGGCATTTCAGAGGATGCTTGGCCTCATGGCGGCCACCTCTTCGGTTATTCCTCTAAGCCTGCTTCACATGCGGCCCCTTCAGCTCTGGCAAAAATCCCACGTTCTGTCCCACGCCTGGTGCCTGGGCCGCTTTTATGTCAAGGTAACCCATCGCTGCATCAAAACTGTGGCTCCTTGGGCAAATTCTCACCTGTATCAGTCAGGCGTGCAGTTGGGAACGACCTCCAGAAGGAAGGTGATCACAACGGATGCACCGTGGTCAATACCACTGAGGAGAGACCTTCTCTTGCAGGCCCAGGGCAAGATCTGGCATTCCCAGTCTGAACTGTGGGGCTTTCATGTCTGGCCACTCGACGGGAGTCTAGCCAACTCCCAGCGAGAGTCACTAATACCATTTTAGAGGCAAGAGCTCTGTCTACAAGACTCCTCTATGGCCTCAAGTGGTCAGTCTTCAGTGACTGGTGTTCAGCACGGAACCAGGATCCGGTATCATGTGACGTGTCCCATGTGCTAACCTTTTTGCAGGAGCTGCTGGATAAGGGGTGCACCCCTTCCACGCTCAAAGTCTATGTGGCAGTCATCGCGGCGAATCATTCTCTCAAGGCAGGCCGGACAATTGGCAGGAACGACTTGGTCGTTAAGTTTCTTAGAGGCGCCCGGCAGTTAAACCCTCCTCACCCTAGGACGGTGCCAGTATGGGACTTGTCTATAGTCCTAAGAGCTCTCAAGAGCTCCCCCTTTGAGCCGCTTCAAACATGACTTAAGGAACATGACACTCAAAACCGCTCTGCTTTTGGCCCTGGCGTCAGTCAAGTGAGTAGGGGACTTGCAAGCCCTGTCTGTCAGTGCTTCCTGTCTTGAGTTTGGACTCAACGACTGTAAAGTCGTTCTCCAACCGCGCAGCAGTTATATACCGAAGGTGCTCTCAACTCCGTTTATGATCTTCACTTAATATCCTAATGATTTTTGGCATAAAAGAAAAATCTATAATTTTGACCCATACAATGTATTGTTGGCTATTGCTTCAAATATGCTTGTGCTACTTATGACTGGTTTTGTGGTCCAGGGTCACATATAAGGTAAAGACAATAGATAATATTTTTAAAATGTGCTTTGACTTTAGTACAATGACAATATAAAATCAATTTAATTGATTTTGGAAATAGCATGTTGTCTTCTTATTAAAATCACAATTAACATTTTTCTCACACATTATAGAAGGACTTTAACATGAAAATATATAACTGTCTTTATATTTTATGAATGCAATCAATATTATGGTTAAAAAAAGAAAAGAAAATCAAATACATTTTAGTTAAGAAAATTCAACCACCACAACAACATAACTATACATAAAGTTAAGAGGGCAAAATCATTGACTGCTCTTAGTTTCTTTCTTATATTTCCAAAGATTTACATTGTGTGTTTTTCATAAATAGAGGGAGTGTTGCCAAAACAGTTTTCAAGAAAGGGATTAATCAGCCTCTGGTTTTACATGTCTCTGTACTTGAGATCATTTTAACACAAGGGGAAAGGCCTTCAGCCTCCACCTCACCATTTCCTCTATAAATTTCCCATTCAGGGTATTTCTACAAGAAGCTTGAAAGTATTTACCACAAGACTGTGAACACTTATAGAAAGGCTGTCAAGGCTGTGACAGATATCAGTTTATATATAGTTTATATTTAGATATCATCAGTGTTCAATTAAAATACATTATGTACTGCTTATTTTTCAATGACAATAGTGGTCAAAGCACTGTCATTGTGAAAATAAATATTAATACAAATAAATACTTCCTTTTGCAGAATGCTGAAAGCTGCAACAGTTACAACTTTAGTTCAGGCCACACAAGTTTGTGAAACCAGTTTTGTTTTGCCCTGCACTGGTCAATGAATTAGTCATAGCAGATATTGTTATAGATTGTGGCTCTGTTGTATTTGCGGGATGTATGGGATAAAGCTTCATATGCTCTGTATATCTGAAGCCCTGACATTCCCTCACAGGCACATCCGTTACTGGCTTACAGTAAGTGTTAAATAACACAAGTGCTGGTGCATTATTTAATATGTGTAACTGATACAAGGCTCAGCTTGCTATAAAAGATGAATGAGGGGCCTGCAAACTATGGCTAAAATGAAAGGAAGCAGTCTGAGATGCCTGAAAAGCAGTACTGCCAAAGGGAATATGGTGTTTTCTTAAAGGGAGGGGTTGACCACAGCTTTGCTGATCCTGTCAGTTTCTCATTCAACATATTGTCAAAGCTCCAGTGGTAAATGGAAAATATGCTAAGCCATATGCCATGCTAAGCCTGTGCACCAAGTCCCTAGCTTGTTTATTTATTTATTTTTTATTAAAATCATAGCTAAAAAATAATAATAATAATATTAATAATAACAATAAAAGTACTATTTCCAAATATATGATTATGTAACTCTGCTTATATGCAAATTATCTCAATTGTAATAATAGTCCTTGAACTGTTTACACTTCACATAATAGGCCTGTGGGTGGGGCTTCATTTAACCAACGAGTTTCATTTAACAGTAAACACTATATCAATATGCAGACGTAAATAAGAGTAAATTAAACACTACTTAGAATGAATGCCACTTCTTCTACTTTTGCTATTTTAGGCAGGTTAAAAAAAACAGAAAACAGTTTTGAAGATACTGCAATTCACATTGTCCATTGAAATTTGAGCTTGTTTAAGATGCGCACAATCTATAGCAATACAATGGCAAAGACGTCTCAAACTGAAAGATGTAAGTAAAAATAAACAGGACATTTCCAAAGTTTTGAGCCATTAGCTACTGTTTTGTACACACAATATTGACCACAATATATTGTTGATAACTGTTGAGAGAAGGGCATTTTTGGTTCATTTTGGAAAAAGGCGAGGGGCCTCCATATGTACATACATACATAAAGGATAGGCTAATGACTGCAGTGGAGAGTTTATAATAAGGATTTTCACACTGTTTGCTAAGGACTCAAATATTATATGCATTCATATAATATTTAATCACAGTTATATATTTTCATGTTTAAATCCTTAATGTGTGAGAAAAATTTTTGTACACACAATATTGACCACAATATATTGTTGATAACTGTTGAGAGAAGGGCATTTTTGGTTCATTTTGGAAAAAGGCGAGGGGCCTCCATATGTACATACATACATAAAGGATAGGCTAATGACTGCAGTGGAGAGTTTATAATAAGGATTTCCACACTGTTTGCTAAGGACTCAAATATTATATGCATTCATATAATATTTAATCACAGTTATATATTTTCATGTTTAAATCCTTAATGTGTGAGAAAAATGTTAATTGTGATTTTAATAAGAAGACAACATGCTATTTCCAAAATCAATTAAATGGATTTTATATTGTCATTGTACTAAAGTCAAAGCAAATTTTTTAAATATCATCTATTATCGTTACCTTATATGTGACCCTGGACCACAAAACCAGTCATAAGTAGCACAGGTATATTTGAAGCAATAGCCAACAATACATTGTATGGGTCAAAATGATCTATTTTTCTTTTATGCCAAAAATCATTAGGATATTAAGTAAAGATCATGTTCCATAAAGATATTTAGTAAATTTCCTGCCGTGAATATATCAAAATTTAATTTAATATTAGCAATATGCACTGCTAAGAATTTCATTTGGACAGCTTTAAAGGCGATTTTCTCAATATTTTGATTTTTTTGCACCCTAAGAGTTCAGATTTTCTACTATCTGTTGGCTATCTCAGTCAAATATTGTCCTATCCTAACAAACCATACGTCAATAAAAAGCTTATTTATTCAGCTTTCAGATGATGTATAAATCTCAATTTCAAAAAATGGACCCTTATGACTGGTTTTGTGGTCCAGGGTCACATTACATCTTTTTCACTTTTTCTCAAATTTTCCACGGACCCCATAGCACCCTCTTGCGGTCACGGACACCAGTTTGAAAAGCACCGAGCACTCTTGCAGTGCGTGCGGTCAAACGCTAGATGCCGCTGTCTGCAGTCGGCGTCCCCGCGCGCCTCTAATGTGTCAGCGCCAAACAGCAGGGACAAAAACTTCGGCAAAAATGGCGGAGGGTGCAACGTCTCTGAAAGGGTTGCGGGCGCAAATGGGTAAGAATTCACGCATTTACAACCTGTTTTGACAAGTTCTCGTTGCGTAAACCAGTCATATGACAAATATTTAGTACTGTGGCTTTGTTTGGAGGTTGTTTGGACGACTGAGGGCTTAAATCCGTTACTTTCATTGAGGCGGTTTGAGGGGAGAGTTAGCGGGCTTAGATGGACGGATACCGGCCAGCTAACTGCTAAACTTACTGCAGCACCAGACATGTGTGTGGTTGTTCACTTTTATGTTCTTGTACAGTTTAATGTTTAGATGAGATGAATTTACGAAGGCTCAAGGCTATTTAGTGTTGTATTCGCTGGGTCTGTAACGTTAGGAAGGTTTGATAAGTGATGTCTGGTTTGACAGGGACATATCATCTCATGGCGCTCTTATCTGTACAGAGCCTATATCCTTGCGTTCATTGTTTTAAACTTATTGTTTCCCTCTCATACTGAATATTCACTTAATATAATGCCTTTAAATATGTATAAACCCTTTGCAGTCTCATAAGTTGGCTTCTACATACACTTCCTATCTACAGTACGTTACATGGCAAAAAGAGACACTGAAATTGATGTCGAAATAGTTCACTTTAACATCAAGTTAAATTATAGAACCAGTCGGAGAACTTCATGTTTGATGGAGGTGAGTATTGATTTGAGCTATATAAGTGAAGCCGTCAACGTGTATAGTTAAGCTGCAACAATAAACTAACGTTACACACAGGCATCACTAAAGTAGTGTTTACTGATCTGTGGATGTTTAGCAGCATTTTTCCCTTTATGTCTTATGTTGAGTGTGTGAGGTGAGCTTCTTTCTTGCTGTCTTGTTGGCCATCTTGGTCAGTAATAGCTAAATAGGATGTCTACACATATGACTCTCATTACAGTTGGAGATGGACCCAAAACTTGACCCAAAACCCAAAAATATGAATTGCCATTTTCTCACTATTAGCATCATTGCAGTTACTGTGTGCAGCAAGCCATCAAACTCTGTTTACTAGTTCCTCCCTCTAAGGAAAACATGCATGGGTTGCTTGCTTTGCATCCTCTTCTGCCTTGCTAATGAGGAATGAGTTGCACTTTTGATGCATTGTGTTTAGCCTATGCCACTAATAAACTTGATCCTTTAGCTTTCACTGTAGCCTGTGGTTAGTCTCACGGAGTGGTAAAAGTTCTTGTGTAAGAAACATAACAGCCCTGAAAGACTTCTGCTTTTTGTATGTCATTTTAGCTACTTAAGATTCGTCGTTGTAGAGCTTGAATTCAATTCATTAAATTGCTAAAAAAACGGGTCACAGTGTGGTTAGAAACCTCAAAGTTGGTTCACATCAAGATCTGCATCCTGCCGGTGTTAACACTGGCCTGACTGCAAACATAATATAGGGTGGAGTCCAGTGGTCAGAAACTGCACATATTTTATGTCTGCAAGAATGAATGCTCAAATACCATTACTTTTGAGGTCTATTCAGTTTTTTGGTAAGGAATTCATTCCTTTGCGTTTTTAAAGCTATTATCGAAGAGCATGAAAAATAACATGGCAAGTTAGAGTCATGTGATTTTGAGCTGTTGTTACCGTAATCCACCAGGTTGGTTGTAAGTCAATATTAAATGGGTAGCACCTTTGTTTATCAGGCGTATTCATCATTCTTGGCTGTCAGAATTGTCTCCTTGTTAAATAGTCAGTGCCTCTCCTTACTGAGTGGTTATTTTTTAAAGGCAATATCTCTTAAAAACACCAGTGTATGGAACAAACTTATGAAGCAAAATGGCTTATATTTGTATTTCAGTCCTACAGGTGATGAACATTGACCTGCAGAGCCAGATATGCAACCCAGGATCATTGGATAAAACCGTTACATTTCTCCGATTTATGATCATTATATTTACGATCATTCTTGGACATTTCACAACACTTTCAAAGTGAAATGTCTAGTGAGTGGTGATGCATTCAGTTTAACCCATAATAGATTAATGTGAATTTGGTGGCGTTTTATATGGTTGGTTATTGTTTGCATTGCAGCAGTTCGGAAATGAGATGTCCAATATGTGGTGCTAAAAACTTTAATGCAACCTTAAAAAAAGTGTTAAAAACGTTATGCATTTGCTGAAGCAACCGTGCCATTTTAGCTTGTTCTACAAGTCATTGAGCCCTTTTATCATGACTTGTGATTCCCAGGACTCGTACCCAAGCACTCTGCATCGCAAGTGCTGTGATGTACCAGGTGAGCTACCTAGGTTGCAAGTAGTAGATAGTGGATATGCAGACTTCCTTAAAGGTCAAGTGCTGATGATAACACTATCATTAGCCTCCAGGAAGCAAGCATACTTTGGTTTCTACATGTCATAATCATCTTGAAATAGCCCAAGCTTACATAGTCCAGGTGTCCCCACTAATCCTAAACAAGAACTGCAGTGTGGATAGGGTTGTCAACCAGTTAGTCAATATGAGGGTGACTAGTTCTTTTAAAAGTTTTGATATTTTTAGCAGCAGTGCTTTTGCTTTAATTAATGTGCAATAATATAGCTCTGATACAGTTTGCTTGAAAAAACCCATTTAGAAAAGTTGCGTCTTTTTAAATTCATAATGTTTAAGCACCACTGCTACAGCCACGTGTTCACATGGATCTCGTTAGATATTTAAGTTGCTTGCACTGTTTTTCAAGCATCCCATTACAAGGCTTGTGTTTTGATGATGGTTTCAAATTGGTGTCAAAAAAGACCCTTGCATTTTGTACTTATAAATGTTCGATAAAGGTCAGTCAAACCCTGAACCAAACTGTTGTATATGACTTCCTTAAGACCAATTAGTTGTCCATGCAAATCACAAACTAGTTGATTTGAAAAAATATGTATTTTTGCTATTATGTGTTAGTATGTGAGTGTATGTAAAACCACAGCTGTGCGTTCTGTTGAGGCCTGAATAATTGGAAAATGCAGGCACGTTCCTCCCCAGGCATCTGCCCTAGAGACTTCCTGTTGTCCCAATAACGGGCTGCTACTGCAGGAGAAAGAGAGTGAGGCAAATAGTGAGCGGTAACAGGACCCCACTGACCCACTGAGTGCTGACTCTCCCTGACTGCTGGCTCTCCTTGGATGTGCATGGCAGGACATAGAGAGCGTAGTGTTGCTATTTGTATAACCGTTCTTTGTGTTCTGTCAGACTGAGTGAATGAGGGTTTGTTGAACAGCCCAACATCTGACAGTTTGAACTGGGCAGCTGTTGTCAGAAGAGATGATGCAACCCTCGTCTGTTTTTAGTGTGTGTTTTTGTTCAATATACAATTTAAAGCTCAATGATCAGCAGTCACAGTTATTTAAATATTGGGAACAATGCAGATTGGCTTTTGATTTTGTTTTTGGCCATGACATAAGGCAATAGTGAAGGATCTGATAGCGATGATATGATAACTGTGTTTTGACAACCAGTAATCTGGAGTATTTTAATCACATCAAAGCAATGTGACACAATGCATTGTTTCCTTCTGGTACAGATTAAAGTAAAAGAAAAATGTGCTGGAAATTCACTCTCATGCCATCCAGGATATAGATGAGTTTGTTTCTTCATCAGAACAGATTTAAAGAAATTTAGCATTGCATCACTCACAAATGGCAGTGAATGGGTGCCATCAGTATGAGAGTCCAAACAGCTGACAGGGCTCCAGACTGCGACCATTTTTCTGCCTGTGCGACTAAATTTTGTGAGTGGTCGCACTGGCGCGACCACCGCGTTGTTTAACTCATAATCGCTGCCATTTCTGTTGCATATGTGAAACATCAAATGGCAAACAAAACCGAAAGCATAACGAAACCGCGCTACTCTGAACTGCGCAGCGCTTCGAGTGTAGAGCATGGTTTATGCTCGCCGCATCAGCGCAAAGGTGCACGCAGCAAAAATTACGTGAATATTGAGGAAACGATGGATGGTTTTCATGCTAAAGTAAAAGACCGCTTCTTAAACCAAAGGTGAACATTTTGGTATTCTTGTGGGGAAAAAAACATGCAAGCACTGTCACCGACAGCAAGCTTAGTTTTACTTTTATTTTCATTTGCATTATCTGTGATGTTTACCTCACGTTATGCTATGGAGGCTCTTTATTTATTTTTTATTTGATTCCTCAGTGTTTGCTAAACGTTCTGTAATTTATTAGTCTGCATATAATACAGCATGTGGTATATGCCATGCCTCATCTTATTCATTTTTGTTAATAAACATTTTGTAAGCTTGTTTGTCATAGTATCTTACAGTTTTATTGTTGTTGTGCTTTTGAATTAAGAATTACAATGAATCCATCTTTTGTTTTAGTCTTAAAAAGTAAAAGGTATAGATGTAAGCAAAACAGATCATTATCTTTTCTTGTAAAACGTGAAAAGATCGCAAATTCATAAGCGAAAGCATACGAAGCCCGTGGCTTATAACATAGCAAAAGAGGAACTCCCGTTCAAAAAATTCAAATCACATATAATACTACTAATGAAAAAGAACAGGTTGAATGTTAACATCTTTCGTTTCCGTATAACTATAAACTATGATAAAAGTTCATCAGCATGCATTGATTAATCCCATGAAAACAATTGCGACCAAATCATGTGCTCATGCGACCAACTGAGAAAGTTAGTCGCAAAATAGCGACCAGTGGGAAGAATGAGTCTGGAGCCCTGGCTGATAAAAACTACAATAAACCACATGACTCAAATCCATCATTAAGGGGTTTTAACTTTAAACTGTTGCTTCCAGGCCAAAATATTAATCCATAATAATACTTCCCCAAGTAAAATGTCTATCCCCTGTTTTCCTCTCGCATCAAAATCCACCGACATATTTGTTCGGAACGGTTTCAGTTGTAAACCATGCTTAATCTGTGAATATTTCTCTCCTGATTCAGATGAGATTACGTTTTCACATGAGAATATATTATGGATAGAGGACTCGTATTTTAGCCAGAAGCAACGGATTAAAGTTAAATTTAATAATGGAACTGTTAATTACAAGTACACAGCTTTTCACTTCACAAGATGTTAACTGATGAACTGTGGATTGCTTGTGGATTATTGTGATGTTTTTATCAGCTGTTTGAACTCATTCTGACGGCACACATTTACTGCAGAGGATCCGTTGGTGAGCAAATGTAATGCTAAATCTCTCCAAATCTGTTGATCAGATGAAATCAGATGAAACCCATAATCAGCCGTTAAAGCAATTGGTGGACCATGATGATGAACTGTTTGCTTTGTGCTCATTGATGCCGGTCTCATTTCCCCTGTAAGGTACCCATAAAGTCTTAGTTGCTGCTTGCAATTCCACAGATGTTTATGTTTGTTTGTCATTGAAACATTATTGTTTAGTGGCCTGTAAAGAACATACAGACTAATTGGAGTTGCACCGAGGAACAATTTGAGGTCAGCTTGGGCTTGGCTTCATTCTTTACATCATGAATGTATGTGCAAGGTCTAGACAATGTCTCCATTGTTTTTATCCATTGTAGGGCCGGTGTTCATTTGCATGCCGCGTGTTGCAGAGCCCACAGTGTGAGGTTCAGAGTATGACTCAGATGGCGTTTGCATATTCAATGAGTCTGACGGACTATGGCCTGAGTGCTCTTCAGACACATCTCTCCTCCTCATTGGTCATCCTGAGCTTCAGATGAGACATTAAAAAAGGACGAAAAAAGAACAATACTAAATTAATTTCACAGCAACTTTCTTTAAATGTAAGCATATGCTTTAATGAAGCATTTTATGCAGGTGAATATGGTACTTTCACTTCAGCAGGAATTACACAGCCTCCTCTATTTGGTGCTGTTTTGCTGCACCAAATGACTATCTGTCAATAGCTGCAGTAGAAAAGCTTATCCTATTTTAATATAGGGATGTGCAAAACTGCACTTTTTTAAAATTGGCAGCTTGGTGGGCTATCTGAACAACTAGTCAATTGTCTTACAGTATTAATATAATAGCAATTATGATAGCAAAAATTAAGATGATTTTAATGATAATATTGTTAAAGCATTTAAAAATTAAAGCTTAAGTAAACATTAAAGAACTAGTGAACTAATCTGTCTGCCAGACAGTTATTTCATGATATTAGTACCATTATTTTTATTAATAAAACATGCATTGATGTTGCGTATCAGGTTTTGGACACGTCATAATTCAATTCCAGTTGATCTCCAAACATGAGTCCTTGTCCTTCATTGCCTGTGTAAATGTAACTGATTGATTGAAGTGCTCTGACTGTTGTAATACAGCACATAGATGCAGGTTATGTCCTACATCTGATGATTGCACCGTCATGAGTGTCACTCACCAACAGTTGCTATGCAATTTCCACACAGAGGAGGACTCAACCAGTCTCAGGCAGACTCTTACATTTTTATTGTAGTGTTGAAACTAGGCATGGGCCGATTACCGGTTTCAAGGTATACCGCGATTTGAAAATTTCACAGTTTCAAAACTGCTAATATTTTCTGTTATACCATTCCTGCGGTATGCGCTGTTTTTCATGTCTCCTCATAGACTGAAAGTGTAGGAATCCCTCAGGTTGAGTACAGTGTAGAGAGTAACACGAGCCTCCTGCTCCTGTTGGTGCGAGCGAGCGGTCAGTCACGTGTGTGTGTTGGATGGCCGAACTTAAGGAGCTGCCCCTGGAACTTACACGATCGGCAACCAGATTACATCCCACCAATAGAATCCATCAAATACTAGTAGATGCCATTATAGTTTACATTAAAACCAATACAATTCCCATTATAACCCTGAAATCCATTACATTTTTTATTGTGTTTTGGGAGGGGTTCTATTGTTTTTTTTTTTTTTAGCAGGCAAGATTATAATGGTATAACTACTTTTACAGAATTAACTTAATTACTGAATTTCAGGAGCGAGTATGAGAAGCATTCACAGACACAGGCTGTGTGTGCGCTCTTCTGAATTGGGAATAGCCAACATGCATTATAAACTTATTTCAAATTAATCTGTTGGGGAGATAAAATGTGTAAGATAACGTTCACGTACTAACAAAAACATCTAAGAATGTATCTTTTATTCTCCAGTACTGAAAACAGAACTGATAAGGGAGCTCTTGATATGCGCTGTGATGCAGCTCTTGCAAATTACATTTTTTGTTTGTTGTCTGTCATTTCGAAGCTTAAGTTGCATACTTTTTTCTTTAGTTTTAATTTGCCTAACTATCGATCTGACCCAGTAGATGCCATAAACCCACTCTGTCTCTCTCCCGTCCCACTTTTTTTTTTTATGGTGGGCGTTTACGCAGTTGGCTAGAGCAGTGCTGATTGGTGAGTGCGCTCACTCTTTCCCAGGGCAAGTAAGACTGCAACTCAAGGCAGGCAGTCATGCATATGCTCTGGAACAGAGTAATATTGCGTCCACATTGCAGGCTTTGCGATAAGCAAATTGCAACTTCTCAAATAGGGCTGCACGATAAATTGCATGCGATATTTAACACGCATCTTATCAGTAAAGCCGGTTCTGTAATCAGCGGTAAATCTCCATCACGTGCATGCTTTCACATTGCGCAGCATTAACTACACAGAGCCGTTGTTCACTGACGAGCTGTGCAAAAAATAGTTAAATATCGCATGCGATTTATTGTGCAGCCTTAGTCTCAAATCACGATTTCGATTCGATTTCGATTAATCACACAGCCCTAGGCATCTAGTATAATTTCACAAAGCTAGTCAGAACAGAACATTCTGGTTTTGCTTCAAATTGGGTTATTATTAAATCAAATTATGTATATGAAATTATATAACTAAATGATATGAAATTATATAATATGTATATGAATTATAGAACTAAAATTAAATATCTGTAATTACAGATTTAGGTTAAATAAAGATGTCAGTCTTTATTTTTCTTCTTTTTAGGAAACAAATCGAAGAAAAAATAAACAAATTCTACTGTTCCTAATATTCTGTATGTTGCTCAAAACAGAAAAAAAGTAGTTTTTGTTCAGCTGGAAAAAAGGTAGGTTTTTTTTACCCAGTCATTTAAAAAATAACATATTTTAGAGCTGTAACGACAATACCGTGAAACCGTGATATTTTTGCTTAAGGTTATCATACCGTCAAAATCTCATGCCTTGTTGAAACATGTTTTTGTAATCTCACTCGTTTCATGCTTGTTTTTGTTTTTTTAATCTCTGTTGTCAAGAGGTGAATTGCTCGTCTTTATTTAGAAGCCTGCAGTCTGAAGGCTCAGACATAACATCCTCCTGCATCTCTCTCCTGAACATTCTTAATTCTGCAGTCTACAGTAGGGCTGTGCAATTAATCGAAAAACAGTTTTGATTTCGATTTTGGCCTCCAACGATTATGAAAATACAATTATCGAGATAAAACGATTATTGCACCCCATTCCGCCCCCTTTTCCAGCGATGCGCTTTCGTTCCTCCATAAAAGCCCAATTTCACTTGCAAATCAGTAAAATCATGTAACGTGACTTTTGCAAAATGGGACGTGCTTGATTTATAGAAGTATATTTATTCATATTTTTAAAAGTGTGAAAGAGAACTTGCACTGCTCCACAGGAAGATATATGCGCTCAGAATGGAACAGAACACGGACATGGAAAGTCATCTTTTAGCTCAAGGTGCACGCCTAAACGGTCAAATACACGCAAAAATGTGTCAAAATGCTGCGCTTAGTGATTATTCATGTATACCTTCGTCGGTCATGTAATAAATGAACGTAAAGAGTTGAGAATGAAAATACGTGTGTAACGGTAAATTTTAATACATGAAAAAAAAATACCGTCATGTAATGTGAAACCGGTATAATTTTGAAAAATACCGTTATATACATTTTTGGTCATACCGCCCAGCACTACCTAGTCTACAGTGCTCATTAGGCAGAGCTTGACCTGCCACAGGTTTTGTGCTCTTTTATATGCATATGAATGTGTGGTATAGTCATAATACATCCTCTTTTTTGAGACCTTTGTTGAGAGGTAATTAAAGTTATAAAACATCCAGTCAAGAGCAGAAAATTATTTTCTTTGTCTTTTGTTCTTTGATTAACATGACAGACAGTAGCATAAATATTGGACTGCAGGCCCTTTAAGAGTTTATCCACGGACCCAATATACTGTTACACAACATGCGTTCTCTTTCTCAACTATTTAACCTTCCAAAACTGACTGTGTTTAACTGGATACTCGCCGAAACGGGCATTTTGACAATTTATGTATTTGAACGTTTTAGCGCAGTTAGCCACTCATTTTGGTATTTGTGGCTCACAAGCTGTTTGAGACTCAGCGCGGATTGTGTGCTCCACTAATATAGATCAGTGTGGTGCACGCGCGCGCACGCGTTTTGTATATATTTGTATATATGCGTGGCTGAGGTTATTGCCTGTGCCGCTGGTAACAAAACGGACCGGCTCGATTACACAACATGCGTTCTCTTTCTCAACTATTTAACCTTCCAAAACTGACTGTGTTTAACTGGATACTCGCCGAAACGGGCATTTTGACAATTTATGTATTTGAACGTTTTAGCGCAGTTAGCCACTCATTTTGGTATTTGTGGCTCACAAGCTGTTTGAGACTCAGCGCGGATTGTGTGCTCCACTAATATAGATCAGTGTGGTGCACGCGCGCGCACGCGTTTTGTATAAGCGCGAAACCTGCGGGAATGACTAAAATAATGCGCAATACAAGCACTATTTAATCGGAGCAAATGAGACGTGTGTGAGAGAGAAGGGGTCGTCAGAGAGCGAGAATGCGTGGCTGAGGTTATTGCCTGTGCCGCTGGTAACAAAACGGACCGGCTCGAAATCGGAAAGAAGTGAGACTGACCGGCCGATCACCGATCCGGACCGATCATGAGGAAAATCGGCTTCCCTGGCCGATCGATCGGTGCATCTCTAAAGAAAATCCCTTTCAGTTGACTAAAATGACTGAAGTCAAGTTATTTAGACCTGTCCTTTAAGAAAGAAGCTTGTCTTATGATAAAAAAAAAAAAAGTGTGATCAGAAACATTTTCAAAATCAATTGAAATTCAGGCGATGCAATTTTTCTAATTTCTCAGCAGTGTTACCACATTTGCTGCAGTTTGTTATTGGAAGGCAGCATACATAATACAATTTAACAGCAAACGATAATAACAATAATAATATTTAATCAAAATTCAATCGAAAATTTTAATGAAAATCTACTTTGTTGTCAAGGTGGTTAGTATATTTTGGAATTGACGAAAGGGAAAGCTAACACTTCCGTTAATCAGCCAAGCAAACATGATTATTGCTGTCAGTCTCATTAATATCATGCTAATAATCTCAAAATTACAGAATATTTTCCGATATGTGGCTCTCTCTGTAGTTTGCAGCTTGTTTTTATTCAACTAGTTAGTCCTTAATGAACATGGACATTGATGGTTTGTCTTTAGCATTCTCAGTTTTACTTTGCTGATTAAATTAAGTGTTTTTGTACCCTCTATACTGCATACTTAGTCAGCTGATAACCCCCTCTGTTTTATTGTTGTCAGACTTCCGTTGGAGCTCGTTTTCATCATGCTTTTCTGCTGTGATTTTATAGATACTCACACTGCAACACATGCCAGCCTCTCGGCACGAACATCCCTTCAGAAAGCCTGATGTCTTATTCAAAGTCTCTCAGTCTCACAGTGGACAACATGATCACCAACAAATCAAAACACATTCCTAATGAGCATAAATCAGTGGGCTTGAGCAGAAGTTAGAACAGGCTTTTTCTCAGCCAATAAAATGTGCCAAGTTCTGCCCTCTCTTCAGCTGACGGTCTATCAGCAGGAACTTGATTTTCACCATGCAGACATCACATGCTCCTTAATCGCCAGAACAACAAACACCTTATCTTTTCCTCTCTCTCTGACACTCTGTTTGGAGGGAGAGAACTGTTACAAAGGCACACGGACTTGTTGGTCAATTTTTTTCTATATCCTTCCTTCCTCTCCTGCCTGCCACATGACTGCTGAAGAGCATTTGAAAGGTGTATTGTTTTGAGCAGAGATGTGAGTAGAACAAATTTATTATTTTCGGTTATTTTAACTCCAGCAATATGTACACAACTCACACAGTAACATGCCATCCAGATGAGCAGTCAGAAGCAGAGTAGTTATTTATGCTAGAATTTGAAATCTGTTTCACAGAATCGAACAAACCTATGGCTAGTCTCTTTAAAAGAGACATATTATGCCTCTTTTTACAATATGTAATATAAGTCTCAGGTGTCCCCAGAATGTGTCTGTGAAGTTTCAGCTCAAAATACCACACGGATCATTTATTAAATCATTTTGAAAATGCCTATTTTGAAGGGAATCAGAAACAGGCTGTTTTCAGGCATGTCTCTTTAAATGCAAATGATCTGCTGCTCCCCGCCCTCTTTTCCAGAATAGAGCTGCTCCATTACAGAGCGTACCTGCTAAAAACATCTGTTTTGGTTCTGATTATCATGTCTGTTGTGCTGAAATCATGCGTTTTAAAGCCATATCAGTTTAAAATTCTGATATAAGGTTTTCTGAGAGCAAGTGCACAGAAAGCGGCTGTCACACGGCATGTGAGTACTGAACTAAGTTCTCATTCACACACAAGTTTACATTAAAAACACACATGAGTTACAAAAACAGTCGGTTATGTCTGTTAAGGTAAACAGCTGGGAAATAAAATGTTTATTTTAGATCTGTGTGGCAGCAGCAATATACAGTAAATACATCAATAAATCCACTGCTTGTCTCCTCTGAGGCTGGGACTCTAAACTAGGGATGCACCGAAATGAAAATTCTTGGCCGAAGCCGAACAAAATGAAACACTGGGCCGAAGGCCGTATACCGAACACGTTTTTTTGCATTTTTCCACCCTATTTTGCCTTTTTTTTTCACCATTGCATAAATTAAATAGCCAAAATGTGCTTTAAAATATTTACTTAACACTGAACATTTTTTTAACATTCTAGCAGACATCAATAAAACACAATTTAACTTAAAATTAGGGATGCACCGATACCACTTTTTTCAGTACTCACCCGATACCGATACTTTTATTTATTTTTTTACTTGCCGATACCGAGTACCGATACCAGTATTTTCATTGCATTTGTAAAGTTTTTAAATATTGGGTACAGAAACCAAAATAGTATGTATAATGTTAGTTGATTAACTTTATTTATCAAATAGATAGTCAAACCAAAATGTATTCAGACACCTTCAACATTTCTCACATTATCACAGTTTATTTGGTATAGTTTAGAAAATGGTAATAAAATGACATTACTTTCACTGTTCATTTTTTCTCTCTCTATGGTAGCCTACATCATCTTTAATTTAATAGCATTAGAGCTGCTCCATTGCAGCGGCTTAGTATACTGTAATCACGTGATTTGCTGTAAAAATGCAGGGAACCACTCACTATAAATCTCCTAACTGTGACATTTTAATAAATAGAAGTCGTGTTTTTATTCATCTGAAACGTGCAGCGATTTATTTTCCAAAGCCACTCATATAATGCAGAAACACTCATGAAGCAAGCATTTGTACTGGTGCAGAATGAGAGGGACAAGTACAATACAGCCATGCGCATTTCACACAGGCTGTTAGTTTCACTTTCGCCAGAAAGTCATGTATGCTTAAGGGTGAAAATAAATGACGTTTATAGTGAATGCCCCTATAAACTGTCTTATATTTATGATTTAGTTTTAATCCAAATGATGCGTGCTAAGTGAGCGAACATCAATAAAGATCACACAACAGAAGTGTGCGCTCTCTCTCTTTTTCTCTCCCTCCCTCCCAAACATTAATTAACTTGTGCATTGTTTTACTTACATCTTTTTGACATATCCGACCGAACTACAAACTTTCCAGTGATGTCTGTGAGAAAGGGATATTCACTCGATAAGCTCGCGCATCTGCGTCGCCGCACGCTCAATCCACTCAGCGTGCTTTGCTCATCAGCTGGCACAAATCAGCTATACAGGCATTAATACTGAATGTTTTATATTCATTGCATACATATACTTAGCAGAATGGGGTTATTAGAGATTAAAGATATCTACGGTCTGTTGTCTGTATTTCTTTGTCTGAATATGGCACTTATCACATGCTGTTTGGTATCGGGGCATTTTAACGAGTACGAGTACAGGAGCTCAGTATCGGGCCCATACTGTACCATACATACCATATGCATCCTTACTTAAAATTAATAAGTTAGTAAAATAATATTTTTTGGCCATTTTTGATACCCCCTTCTTGAATCAGGCATGTATTTTTTACTGTACAAATAAATGCAACCTTGCTGAGCAGAAGAGACTTCTTTTAAAACATTAGAAAATATTACAGATCCCTGAACACTGTGTGAATGCAAAAATAAATGTATTAATAGAGCTGTTGTAATTGTTATTATTATCATTATTATTGTCTTTTTAATTTTATTTTACAGAACAACAGTAAAAATGACAATAACAACATTTATTAATGTTGATGGAGTTCTTGCTTTTACTCAGCTTTTATTTTGGCAGAAACCCTCAGGAAGACCTCAGTGCTTTTTGTTGACAACAGCAGATTTATAAATGATTCTCATTACGAATTTGGGAAGACGTTTGTTGCACGTATCGCATTGTCACATGCCTTGTAAAAATTTATAAAAATGTTACTGAGCAACTGACGAGTATTTCAGTGCAGATTTTCCTCGCGCTTTGGACTTTGAACCCTGGCGCCACGAGTTCATGCAGCGCTGTTTGAATCCATGCAATTTGTGCATGTATTAGAAAACAAGTTCTGCAGCAGTGTTAATTTTGACAGGCATTTTTGATTTAGTCTTAGTCTTTATCTTGAGACGAAAATGCTTAATAGTCTTAGTCACATTTTAGTCATTTGAGTTTTATTCTAGTTTTAGTCGACGAAAAGTCATTGCATTTTTGTCAACTTTTAGTCATTAATTTTAGTCATTATTTTAGTCAAACTGCAGTTACCAACATTTATTTTGGTAGCTATTTTATATGTAGTTTTCAAACAAAAATAGTCATTAATTCTTCTTTCTTTCAACCAAATCAATTAAGCTTATGAGAAATTTGAATCAAGGATTGAATTTGGAAAAACTTGAATAAATGATGACAATTTTCATTTTTGGGTGAACTATCCCTTTAACAGTAGTGAAAAGGGAGCAACTTATAAAAATTATA
>NW_015505478.1:587448-605797 GCF_001515645.1 Sinocyclocheilus grahami | reverse complement strand
TCTTTTGTTGGTTAACATTAATGACAAGGATAGGTACTTAATTAGGAATGCTGTCCCTTTAAGACGGAAGGCATGCATGTAATACTGACACACGTTCAGTTTTCACCCACCTGTTTCACTTAATCCATAATCGACTGTATTTACGTGAGATACTCTACACGATAGACTTTTGGACTTCTGCGTGTGTATTTGAGCACTGAGAACTGATCGTGTGCTGTATATGAGATAGAGCCCGACCGATATATCGTTTTGCCGATATATATCGGCGAATATGCCGCCGATATGAAAATTTTTTTTTTTACAGATCTTTATTGTCTTAACGTTTCATCAGTTCATTCTTCTTTTTATTCAGATTAGCTGCAGATATAGCCTGGCTGGCACTTAAGTTCTATGAGCACGAAATCAATTCTCTTTCAGTGCGAAAACTTCTTTATCTAATTTTCATAAAATAAAATGCTATAGTATTTAACTTTTCTTCTCCATCGGCGAATGATGATTTTGAAAGAAAACGCGCCCGATGTCTGTTTGCTATAGCAACAAACTCTACTTTCATGCATCTGATTATCAGATAAACCTTGCACTCTTATTTCAAGGTTGTTGTTAATGCTGTGGTTATTTTAACAGTTTCTTCGTACATTCGGTTCAACAACATTGTTAAAACACATTTATCATTCAGTGGAACTGTGCGTATGCTTCAGACACTTACATTTCTGCTCCCTCCATGCAATAAATACACAGCTTTCGACTGCTCAGGTAATGTCGTCGGTAAGATGCCGAGAGCCATTGGAAAACTACAGAAAAGTAAAACTACTTCACTTTAGCATTACTGGCCACGAGTACTAAGGAGAGATCACACATCAGCTGCTCAAAAAATGTGTCAGTAAGACGAACTAACGCGAGCGCAATCCTGTGACAGTCACAGGCGGTTAGTGGAGCGCGTGAAGGAGAGATGCGAGGGCAGAACACTGTTCAAGGTCTCCATTAATTCGTGCTTGTAGTAATTTAATGTGTATATGTTTTGAAAGCATTGAATCGCTATAGAAATTGCGATTCATTCGATTCTTAGCATTTTAAATCGATTACTGTCTGAAATCGATGATTCAAAAATCATGTTTCAAGATCAATGCATTGCATCGTCAGGGTTTGTTGCAAAATCAAAATGACAGCGCCGTAGATGGAAATTTACAGATTAAGGGGCGGTAATATTATAATAAGATGCCTTTGCCACTAGGGAAGCAAAATCAGTCGCGCTCGTTTTTCAGACGCTTGCAGAAAAAGGCTTACCAAAACAAAGTTACAGAGTTAATTTTTTTCTCGTTTCCTTGGTTGGTAGATGCACTGGGGACCTGATTATAGCACTTAAAACCTGGAAAAGTCAGATTTTCATGATATGTCACCTTTAAGATTAAATCTTAATGCTCTAGATCTTGCTTGTTTCCTCTTTCATCTTTTTTTTTTTCTTTCCTATTTAAGCAGTAGTGATACCTGTTTTTATGTGCGTTTTGTCTTGTTTCATTTCTAGCTGCAGCTGCGCAGGCACAGGCAGAGGAACGGCGCAGCCAGGCAGGGAACAGCCCAACACCACCAGCTCCAGCCAGCACAATAAAGAGCCAGACCAGGCCAGGTAACAAATGATGATCTCAGTCTGTCTGTCACTGCAGGTTTTTTCTGAAGGCCCAGTTGTGCAAGTAGTTCAATTTTTTTAAACTGAAACAAAATTCATTATGAATGTAAATAAAAATCTAAAATTAATGTTTTTTTTTTTTTTTTATTAAGAGATTTTTTCACAGATTCAAAAGGTAACAGTTTTTCTTTAAAAAAAAACAACAGGTTTGCACTAAAACGATCCTTTTTCCTTTTTATTATTATTTATTATCGTTTTGTTTTTTCCGCAGTCTTGCTTTGGTTAATTGAGTAACATGCTGTCACATGACCGCCCAACACTCATTAGGGCCATTGCAGCACTTCCTGTAGCATGTCCTCACTCACGCCCATGACTTAGTGTCAATACTGTATCAGGTGTGGTGAGCTCATAGCTGAATCTGTAACCTGAGCCTTATGTAAGACCATGCAAAAGGATTATCTGCGCAACGGATACTAGTGCAATCTGCCGAGAGCCTTTTGAAGGCCCAGGAAGTGTTCAGATTTCACCTGATGCACTAGTTTGTGATGTTGTGTTCTGTTATGTGTCCTCAGTCATTGATGGGGCAGCCATGAGGATAGACGACAAACTCCGAGTGGCCAAAGAGAGGAGAGAAGAGCAGGAAAAGCAACATGGTGACAAAGCAAAAAATTTCACACAACAGGTGTTGGTAACTTTAGATGTGCATGTGACCATTGACTTGCAGAAGGGCAATCATTGGCACACGGGTGATAAGCGCAAGAGAAATAACACATAACTAACACAAAGAGAACAATAACACTGTTTACAAAACAGTTCAGCATCCTTTGAAAACCATTATATATACTGCATTAATTTTGAGTGGTGATGTGACGCAAAGTGATAAAAGAATGACCCTTTGTGTCAAAAAAGTTTGCCAACCCCTGCACAGAGTTGAACATAATTCATTCTTTTACGTTACAACAAATCATACAATCACACCTGCTAACGCACCCTGTTTGGCCTGTTCAGCGGCCCGTGAGACTCAGCTCCTGGAGCGAGAGCGCAAGGCCCAGCTGCAGGTGGAGAGACAGATGGAGGAGAGGCAGAAGAAGCTGGAAGAGCAGCGCAGGAAAGAGGAACAGAGGAGAGCTGCGGTGGAGGAGAAAAGGAAACATAAATTAGAGGAGGAAAAGGTAAACTGTTTTTATAGGGTCTTAGACCTTCCCCTTTGTAAAACACTACCACCCAACACGCAGAGAAGCAAACTACCATTCAAAAGGTTATGATCAGTAAGATATTTTTTTAAGTATTAAATTTATTCAGCAAGAATTCATTAAATTGGTCGAAAGTGACTGTTATGCATTGTTAGACGAGATTTCTGTTGTAGTAAATGCTGTTCTTTTTTACTTTATAGTCATCAAAGAATCCTGAAAAAATGTATCATGGTTTTCACAAAAATATAAAGCAGCACAGCTGTTTTCAACATTAATAAAATAATAACACACGTTTCTTGAGCAGCAGATCAGCATATTAGAAGGATTTCTGAAAGATTGTGTGACACTGAAGACTAGAGTAAGCAATAATGAAAATTCAGCTTTGCGTCACAGAAAGAAGTTGCATTTAAAAATCTAAATTTCAAATAGAATACAGTTATTTTAAATTGCTGTAATATTTAACAATTTGACTATTTTACTGAATGTTTGATTAAATAAAGTATCCTTTGTCAGCATAAGAGACTTCTTTCACAAAAACTTTTGAATGTTTACATTAACCTCCTGCAGCAATATTAAATTTTCTTTTTAATATTAAAATGCCCTTTAGAGACTTTTCCTAAATAAAAGCTATATAATCCTTTACACACAGAATATAATATTTTAAAGCCATGCAAAATGCCAAGTCTGAACCTAAACCAGCCTAATTGTACAGTACTCCCTTAAGCTTAACTAGTTGTTTAGACCAGTGTTTCCCAACCGGGGTGCCGTGTAAAAAATCATTTTTTTATATTTTTAAATTGCTAAAATGTTCAAAAAAGCATCTATTATATAATATCCATTTCTGATGTCGCCAATAATTAGAGATGCACCGAAATTTCGGCTGCCGAAAATTAGTTCACCGCTCAGGTTTCACTTTCACGTGGTGTGACGCTCTGCGTATTATCCGTTATCCCGCTCTATGCGTGTGCGCTCCACTCGTATACCGTTCATGTGAATCGGAACAGCAAAGTCCACTCAAAAATTGAGCCGACAGGAAACATCGATGTAGTACAGTATTGTTTCTGTCTGCAATAGCCCTACTGTGTTGTAGCATGGTGTGGTATATGGGCAACTCTGGTAACACTGCCCATTCATTGATCTGCTAACCGCTATTTTATGCTCACGTGTTCTGATAATAATAGCTTTCTAGGACTAAACATTATTTGGATAATTGGTAAAAAAAAAAGTTAAATATCTTAACCCTACTGTTAGACCTACCTGAAAAACTAAAAAGCAATTTATTTAATTCGAAGGACTGTCGTTATTTTTTATTTGTGCTATCATTATTAATTTCAGGCTTGTTCTCAAGCCTGACTGCTTACTTGTCATTTTTTATTAAATTCAAAGTTTGAAATCTCGTGCTACTGCACCAAAATTACCCCACTGTAAAATAAAAAAAAACACTGAGTGACCAAAAATCTGTGAGATAGCTAGTTATAATGGTAATGAAATAATGTTTACATTAAATACATTAAAATCTGTCATAAATTGGTCTCTTCATTAGAAATTATCCTACTGAGTGCCACCATTGATGGACACAATTTTTTAATAATATTAAAAATATCTGTATGACATTATATTCTGCAGTTCCTCCCTGTTGTACCGAATATCTATACTTTTCAAATTATCATATCGAAGTTAGAAATTCAAATATTGTGACACAATTAATTTTGTAGGGTGCCACAAGTTGGGACACTGGTTTAGACAACCCACCTATTTCTGGAAATGTGTGTTTTGGCATGTCCATACAGTCAGCTGGTCTCACTGGCCCCTTCGCTGACTTTTAGAGATGGACTATGTAATTAATTTGAATGTCCTGCTTCTTAATAGGGTTCATCATTAACACACTTTTATGAGAAAATGTATGAAATGAAACAGGTGATTTTGTTAGTCTTACAGTCGTACAGCAGGAGTCATGTGTGTTCTGTTCAGTACCTAACATGCAAAATAGCCTGGAATCATGGACTTTGTTTTAGTATTGACACCCACACCTTTTCCATGGTCCACCGCTGCACAGCTCACAGGATGTATCATGACATTATTTGTCTAACAAAGTGTGTGTGTGTAGGAGCACTATGAGGCTGTGATGAGACGTACCCTGGAGCGCAGCCAGCGAGTAGAGCAGAGACAGAAGAGATGGTCCTGGGGTGGACTTTCAGACTCTGAGAACAAAAATGGTATGAGTGCTTTTCTTAAATGCCAAAACATCAGAAGCACCTGATAATATGTTCAGCAGCTTTTCTTTATAAAACTTGAACAGCCTTCTTTCACTGACTGTCCTGCAGTCTGCCCAAGTGTGTTACGACTTCTAAATCAATGAATAATCAAAATCTCTTGACAATCCTGATTGCTGTGATTTGTTGTTAAAGGTGAAGTGTGTCATTTGTGCACCACTAGACTCATAGATGATTGTTATCACACAGTTTCCTGAAACCCACATATGCCATTGGTCAGCAAAACAGGTAGTCCCTCCCCAATTAAACCTTTGGTTGCTGATTTTTTTTTTTTTAGTAGAGCTACAGTGTTTTGAACTGGGATAGCAGAAACTATTTCCCAAGCATCCCAAAAATGACACGCTTCACCTTTAACAAGTCATGTTAGTTTGTTGGTGGTTGTGCAACACCACAGGGATGGAAATCTCTTGTTGTCAGCTGCGTTTTTCCACCTCTCTCACTTTCTCGTGGGAGAGAGTGTTTCCAATAGCGACCTGTCTGTCCCTGCCCCTCCCACAGGACAAAGTGACAGTGGCTCCGCCTCCTTCCCGATTACTATAGTAATCTCCCCCGCTTCTCCAGCCTCCAAGCCACCCAGGAATCAGACGTCACAAGGTGGTTTATACAGTTTGCCTGCCCATGGCGTGACTTGACACAAACTGCCCACTCCTCCTCTTCGCTCATACGTGCACTAATCTGACTGGGGCTGTACTGGCTGTTTCTCGTTCACTCACTAAGTTGTTTATAATAATATAATTTCTTCACTTGCCAGGGATTGTAACAAAGAGTGTGTTCTTCGAAGCACTTACCTGGTTTCTGGGGATGCATGATGCTTTGAGTTTTAACAGTTTTTTTGTTTGTTTTTTCGCTTTTTATCCAGAATTAATTACCCTTTGAATGTTTACTAACAGTGTTATGCTTGATATTTTAGACTGAGTTTGCTGTAGTTGAAACTTTTGCAAAATACTGATTATTTATTGTTTTATTAATATTAATTACTTAATAAAAAATTATATATATATTTATATATTTATTTATTTATTTATTAATACTATTAATTATATTTTCAAAAATATTATTAGAATGTAACAGACATATAAGGCTATCACAATTTCAGGTTTAGCTAACTTTTTGATGTGCAGTTGTTACTCTGTCTTTAAAATGTAGATAAACCAGCTTGTATTAGTGTAATTAACAATAGCTTAGCACGTGCAAACCCCTGTAACTCTAATTCCACTCCCTGTCTGTCTCTGTGTGCGTATTTACCCTCACCCGTAGACAAGCGCTCTTCCTCTACTACGAACCTGAAACAGACTGACTCAGTCATCAGCAAGCGTCTCTCCTCATCCTCAGCCACCCTCCTTAATTCTTCCGATAAAAGTAAGTGCCCTCCCTGCCCTCTCCTGCCCTTTTCTTATCCATACAGCATGAGTTCTTTTGATCATTGAGCATGAGTAAATGCTTTTTAATGCTGGTCATGTGATCCAGAAACCAATCACAAGTCATGTCTCACACAGGTGCCTCTCCCTGTGGTTTGCTTGATGAGTTTCATTTTACAATGTTATTTAAATGCAAATTCAGCATTGTGTTTATTTGAATGGGCTGTAAGTGTTTTTGCCATCTTGGCAGCTTATGATTTTTGCAGACATGCTGTTTCTATCCACAGTTTCCTTTTCCTCTAACAGGAGCAGCCAGCCATGACACCAGACACTGTTTGTGTTGGAGTCTCCTCTTCATTTCCTTCTCTGCAGGCACATTTTAGTGTGGTTCCACAAAAGTTGTAGATTTTAGATCACACTTGTGTTCTTGGTTTTATCTTTGAAGTCTGTCTTCAGTCCCTCTTGAGTGAACCCTTCGTTTTCGATTCAGGAGCTGAGCTCTTTTTTGTCCCTCAGGTGCAAAGCGGAGAAGTTCGTCTTTGAACCGGTTGCCTAGCAATGTTCCTCAGGCCTCTAAAGAAGTGCATAAGCAGCCTCAGATGGAAAAGACAGGTGCCAAACTACCAATGCTGCTCCTCTTTTGAAGGAATTGTTAAAAAATTAAAATTCTGTCTTCATTTACTCACCCTCATGTTGTGCCCAACCTGAATGATTTTCTTCTGTGAAACACAAAAGGAAATATTTTGAATAATGCACTAGTTGTTATTTCCCATTAATTTGCTGACTGGAGCTTTCAAGCTTAAAAAAAGAACATAAAGTCCATGAAAGTATCAGCAATTTCTCATAATTTCTTCTTTTGTGTTCCAAAGAAGTCATTGGAGCAGTGAGTAAAATGGTGACAGAAGTTTATATTTTTGGATAAACTATCCCTTTAACTTTTTTTCTGAGAATAATGATGAACAATCACAAGGTCTCATAAAAGATTCTGAATCTTTCTGAAAATCTAGTTTTAATGTAAATAAGCATTTAAACAGGTGTAGCTGCATTGTTCTCATCAAAATATCCGTTTCCTCATTCACTGCAAGTGGCATGTGTAAGCTTAGACACAGACAAGGCCTTGCTTCCTGAATGATTTTAACGCCTCCCTGTCCACTTTGTCTGTAGGCCCAATCCTGAAGAAGCGAAGCTCCTCCCTCTCTCGAGTAGGGGCTAAAACACAGCCCACCACCAAACCAGAGAAATCCACAGCAGATGAATCAGGTGCTTAAATCCCAACGGGGACATTTTGCCATGCCTGTTCGCCGTTTACTAATAAATAAGCGCAAACTGTGTTCACGTCTATGGTCCACCCCGCTCCTAGCTTAATCCACATCTAACAGAACATGATATTGGGGTAATAAGGGATGCTGGGAGGAGCATGGGGTTTACAGTGTTGGTTTGTGGTTATAAACGTGCAGCGTCTGTCTTCCTATGTTCTTTGCTTGCCATGTCCTTCCACTCGTGCATCAAATCATCGTGCAACCAGAAACATAGCAATCCGCTAATGTCTATGCTACGTTGTCCACACGTTGGTTGGTGTTTGCTGCTGCCTTGAGCTTTCAATACGTCTTAACCTCTCCTTGTTGCTTTTTCGTTCTCTCAGGGAGTTCTCACTAACTGACCTACTCACCAGGAATGAGTGTATGTAAATACAATGTGTTTTTGTTTGTGTGAACATTATGCTGTTTTTTTCCCCATGACATTAACCAAGGTGGTGCCACTGGTGCCATGGCTGTTTTCGATGTGCGAGTGTGTGTATTGTCATTTCAGGTTTAAATATGTAAAATACTGAATGGTTTTACAGGAACGCTATATTTATTTGTAGATCTTATGTTTGCAGGACATCTTTAAACTCCTGGTTTATATATTCACTCTTGAAAATTTCCCCATCACCGTGCACACTTGTTCAGATAGACACCACCATTCTCTATGCTTAGAGCAGTTCCTTATTATTATTAACTCCCTTCAATAAGGCTTCACAGCCTCAACCCCTCTTCACGACTTGGTCTGCATCAATACAGTGCCAAGGGGGAAAAGAAAGGGATATTAAGTTTTTACTCCTTCATTTTTCAGTTTTTCCCCACTGTTGATTTGTAACTCTGATTACAAACATAGATCTTATGACAGCAAGAGCTTTGTGCGCCCTGTTAGCATGTCCTGCTACAGTTTTGCAGTGTGCAAGCAGTATCAAAATAATACAGTTTCATCAAATTTTTAGATTCTGTAAAACTGCAGTAGAGACCAGACTTAATCAAATGCTGTCCTGTAGTTCGTTTTTTAATTTAACACTAACATAAATTAAATCTATACCTTAAATTAAAAATGCCTGACTTATACCATTTGACTTTTGTCTGATGGATCTCAAAAAGCTCTTGAAGTTACTCTTTAGTCCTGGCTTTGTTCCCCTTTTGTTTTCACCTCCACTTCCACAGCCCTGGTCCTGCTCCCAATCACCTTCCTCGTATCTCACTAATATTCTTTTTGTCTCACCAGCATTGAGAGTCTCAATTGACGTCTACTGTTTACATTTAAAGCACTTTTCTCCTTGGTTTTTGTGTTGATTCTTGCATTTTAAATCACATTGGTGTCATTCCCCTCTCCTTCCTCTTTTGTGTTATTCCTCAACCTATCTCTTTTCTTTTCCCTTTTGTCTGCTCTGTTTTTCGTGTCTGTATGGGCACACCATATCTATAGCTCGCCGCTCGTTGGCTGCCCCCGTGGATAGCAGTGTCCTCAGTCGGCTGCTCACACCCACCCAGGCCTCGCTAGCTAGAAGCAAGAGTGCTGCGGCCCTGTCCGCCGAAGGAGGCGACATCCAAGGTAACACTAGAGGGAAAGGGAGGCCCAGCTCGTTCCGGAACCTTCCACTTGTGTGTAGATTAAAGGCGCTCTGCAAGGGTGCTTGGTTGGCGTGTTGTATTGGGCATGCTGGAATCCTTTAATGTGGCTTGAATCACATTTATTAAGTTCTACATGCATTGACAAAAATTTTCTAGGGATGCACAGAATTTTTTTTGACTTTGAACTTTGAATGCCTGTTGACTGTTTTTAGCCAAAAGCCAAAATACCCGGGAAATTATAACAGAAAATGTTACATTAACCAAAGCAGAGTGCATTTGAATTGTTCCAGGTTTAATTGGATTAAAATGTAGATATCATCTGATGATATTATCAGAAATGAGCTCTCATTTACAGTTCATGAGGCACGTGTACCTTCTCTGTGTGACTCACATGGAGAAATCCTGTGATGGAATGGACAAATATGTCCGTACATGTGAACATAGATCAGTTTTTTTTTTTTAAAGCGCAGATGGAATGCAAGTTTGCCTTATACAGAACCTAACTTTAGCATACTTTCTTCTTTACCTTGAATGAAAAAGCAGCAAAAAGCTGTGTAAAGTGTCATTTGTGTATACATTATAGCATTATGTCGATCAGTTCAAGCATTTGATGCCTCTTGTCACTTGCAGAAATATGCCCAAATAATTTTTCACCAACACACAGTTATATTTTACATTTAAATTTCAGTGCATCACTAGTTTTATCCTGCTCTCATTCTCTAAAATACACATGCACACATCAACATTTGCAAGGTGTTCAAGGGCTATTGCTGAGGGATCTTTTATAAGCTGATTAGCCAAGCGGTTCTGTGCGATAGAGGGGGAATGAGTGGTGTGAATCTGTGCCCTGCTGTTGCTACTTCAATCCCCAGCTGATCCACACAGAGCAGCTCATGGCCCCTGCAGACCAGCAGCGTCACCCTAAACTATCTTCAGTTCCCAAAGCTACCAAACTCACTTAAGATTCCCAGCAAAGACTGATGTGCATACCGGATATGTAACTTGTTCGACAGGGTTTGATGTTGACTTGATGCTATCAGCATAACTGAGTCTGATAGTATCTGAACTGTCTTATTGGTTTCTTAAAATAGACAAGAGAATTATGAATCATCAGCTTATGGATCAATTACATTTATAGGCTTTCCATGATGATAACAGTCAGAGTTAATTATAGTGTGTTGAGATTAGCACAGAAATCCTACTGTCATAGCAGACCCAATCCTTAGGTCAGCTCTTACTGCTCACCTCACCTCCACCAAAAGATACTGGGCAACCCCTGATCAAATACCATCTCTATAGAGCACAACAGTGACAACCACATTTTCATTGTTTTGGTTCCAAAAGTGTTTCCCCCATTTGTTTTCTGCATGGGGATTTTTTTAATGTACTAATCCATTAACTAAACCAGTAAGCTTTAAGATGACGCACATTACAAACTTTGATTTGAAGCAGAGAAAATAATTGAAAACTTGACAAAAAAGCAAAGATCCAAGAAATATGAAGGAATGATGATTTAATATGAAACTATTCACTTATTTTCAGTAATTTATCAATATAATGCTCTGGTGCTTTTGGGGCAGTTTATATTTTCATGGAAACAGTGGCTTATATGATTTGATTATGATTAGTGAATTTAGCAATTAACCAATTTCAAATAGAAGAAAGGGGAAAAAATGATTGCGATCATCTGCTTCTCTATGGAGAAATGAATAGGGTGTTTACTTTGGGAACCAACTGTAGGATGTGCTCTGCATTTTTTGCCTGCCTTTGTTTATGCTGAAACCAGCTTAAAAAGTGTGAATTACCATTAATTTTCCACTAAAACGTCATTCCTTAACAGTTGGGCAAGTTACTCTGAAAATGTAATCAAATTACTGCTTACTGATTACTCCTTTTAAAAGTAATCACGTTACTGTTCTGATTACTTTATTTCAAAAGTAATTAGTAATTAGTTACATTACTAGTTACGTTACTTTTTTCTCCATGAAATTTATGAAATACCAGCATACACGCTCCCGATAAGTATTTGTTATTAAAGCATCAACATTCACAAAACACTGTTATTTTTAACTAAAGAAAGCGGCTGCTGCGTGCATGGTTTGGCATGGCAGAATGCCAGCAAAGAGCACTGCATTTATAATCTCTAAAAGACATCTCAGTTCATCGCAATCTCACAAATCTCTGTTATAGCACAATAAATATAAGCATAATGAATCTTTCGTATAGAGACCTCGACTTGTAACTATACTCTAATTACTATTTAGAAAATTATAACGCGTTAAATTACTCCGTTACTAAAAAAGTCATCAAATTACAGTAACGTGTTACTGCCCAACACTGTTCCTTAACCACTATTTCTGTAAAATTGGTGGTTATGACAAATTACGCTCAAAGTAATTACTTTGTAATTGTTAATTATTTTGATTGTTTTTTTAGACGTGTTGGCACTGATTTGTTTTGTGTGGATATATTCTTTCATTTTATTATTCATTAATTTGTGTATAAGCGAGGGTAAGGGCTGCTTCATGACCAATTTGAAAGTTCAGTACTACTGCCAAAAAATGCGATGAAATGCAACAGTCGTAAACAAATGTCAGAGATGGTGAAAAGGCCGTTTGAGACTTGGCTTGGAGTACATTTTATGCTGTTTGATGTCCCTGATGTGGATATAAACTGAGAATGAGTGAGTGAATGTTCTTTAATTTATGCTATTGTTGATCTTAATAAAACTACAGCCTAAGGTGCTTGCTTGGTGAAGATGGTGTGCTTTAGCATATTGGTGACCAATGTCTGCCCAGGATGCTGTCTGTCCCTTGCCATGTCTCTCTCTCTCTCTGTCTCACACCCATCAAACCCAATCTACCTGAGGCCATCAGTGCTATCAGCAAAAGTTCCCCATCAGCCCGTATGAATGATCTAACATGCACCAATGTTTTGTGCTTTTATCATCCCTTCTCCCTTCCTCTTTATATCTCCCTCTTTCTATCCCTTCCTATACCTTTGCTTTGCTCACCCACCCGGCTGCTTATGACGTTCCTTCCCTGCTGTCCCTGGCTGTGCACCACTGACTGTGTCCTTTACCAGAGTCTCACCTGTGTCCTCGTTCAGCATCTGCAAGCCCCATGCAGCCCTCGGCCCGTGGACCCCTACGCAGTCGCAGCAGCGATCGAAAGAAAGGCCCGCCTACTTCTGTGTCAGCAGATGCCATTTCCAGTATGACACAGGTGAGCAGATGCTGCATGACAACTTCCACTTTGAAGTAGGTGTTTTTTGGTGTCACATGATTCTTCAGAAATCATTCTAATGTGCTGATTTGGTGTCTAAAGAAACTCTTTTTTATTAATGTTGGAATGTTTTTGTTTTTTTATGTTTTAAAACATTAAATATTTAAATATTTAGGGTTCTTTGCGTAATAGAAAGTTCATTTATTTAAAATAGAATTTCTTTCTAATTTTATAAAATTCGAAAAATGCTAGATTTATGCATTTTTACTGGTGTTTTCAGATATCTTGACCCAACAAAATCAATGTGTGCTATTTTTTCATATATAAGGAACACCTACGCTACCAGTCAAAAGTTTTCGAATGGTAAGATTTTTTGTTTTTTTTAAAGAACTCTCTTCTGCTCACCAAGCCTGCATTTATTTGATCCAAAATACAGCAAAAACAATAATATTGTGAAATAGTTTTACTATATAAAATAACTTTCTATTTGAGTATATTTTCAAATGTAACTTATTCCTGTGATCAAAGCTGAATTTTCAGCATCATTACTCCAGTCTTCAGTGTCACATAATCTTTCAGAAATCATTCTAATATGCTGATTTGCTCTTCAAGAAACATTTTTTATTATTATTATTATTATCAACATTTTTTTTTGAGCAGCCAATCAGAATATTAGAATGAATTCTGAAGTATCACGTGACTGGAATAATGATGCTAAAAATTCAGCTTTGAAATCACAGGAATAAATTACATTTTTAAATATAATCCAATAGAAAACAGTTATTTTAAATAGTAAAAATATTTTAAAAAATTGTACTGTTTTGCTGTACTTTGGATCAAATAAATGCAGGCTTGGTGAGCAGAAGAGACTTCTTTAAAAAAGCTTTTAAAATCTTACTGTTCAAAAACTTTTGACTAGTACTGTAGTGTATAAAGTAGAACTGCTTGGTATATGTATGTAATTTGATTTCAATCATCCGCAATCTCATTACCAGGATAATCTTAACGGAACTACAGTGCCCTGTGTGTTATCTGTGCCTTCCTTTGTTGAAATGCTTTAAAACAATATGTACTCATTCAGACATTTATATGTCCGTATATTATGGTTTGCTTTGCAAAACAGCTTGGATTTATCCCTGACGTTAATCAGTGAGCTGTTCGTTCTGAATAACACTATCTGATCCAGGCTTAAGACCGCTGTTGGAGAGACAGGGAACTGGGTTACATCAATAACTTTTTGACCATGTGCCAAACTGTTCTTTTCAATCTGCTGATTTCCTGTGACAGAAATCAGAGTACGAATGATGGCATTTAAACATTTCAACAACAGGATTGTGTGTAGCTGGAAACACTTGCTTTCACACACTTTAGTAGAATTTTTCATTCAATACTGAAAAATAGTCCAGCCTTATTAAAAACTTCCTATTTCACCAAATATTTGCATGTACTATGTATTGTCTGTTTGACTAAGCATTGTGCTGTTAGCTTAGCAAAACGGGAAAATGTTAAACTACAGTACCATTTCAAAGTTTGGGGTTGGTAAGAATTTTTAAAACACTTTTGAAAGAAATCTCTTAAGCATAACAAGGCTGCATTTGTTTTATCAAAAAATTTGAAATATTTCCATTTTCAATAATTATTTTCTGTTATAGTGCATTTTTGATTGTAATTTATTCCTGTGAACAAAGCTGAATTTTCAGCATCATTACTCCAGTCTTCAGTGTCACATGATCCTTCAGAAATCATTCTGATATGCTGATTTGTTGCTTGAGAAACTTTTCTTATTATTATCAGTGTTAAAAATAGTTGTGCTGTTTAATATTTTCTGGAAACTACAAAAACAGCATATATTACAGAAATAGAAGAATTAGTATTATAATAAATTATTATATAATTATATTTATTATAAATATCTTTACTGTCTTTACTACAGTGTGCTAGTCAGACCCTAAACTATGATTTATCTTTGGAGTTTTAGGGGCATTTAGGCTCTTAACATGCCGAGTCTGACTTTCTTTTTTTTTTACTCTAACATAATCAGATCTGAACTACATGTGACAGTATGATCCCTCATATAGAGGTTTAGAAATGCCCACTTCAGTGATTCATTCAGACACAGTTAATTTGAAACATTGCCCTACATATAATGAATGCTAACCGAGCTTGAGTGTGTATCTCAAAGAGAACGCGAACGAGAGCTTGCATTGTATAGTCACTGAAGGAATGTAAATTGAATCTGACATGTGTCCTTCTGATGGTCATACTGTACTCTAGCTTCACAAGTGACTTGGCCTTACAGCTCTCTATATCTTATCTGCCTGATAGTCATTTGGAGAGATATCTAGAGTTAGAGAAGAAAACATGGTGTACTCGCTGCTTGCTGCTTTGCTGTGACCATATGGGGAGGGTTCCCGTAAAAGATGTCTCCACATTTATGAGCCTGTCCTGCGTTTAGTTTATTTGTCCCATTGACACCCTGAGCATGTGGACAGAAGATTAAAAATAGATTGAAAGGACATGTCTTTTTCAGATTGATGACAGCAGTAAAATCCCAGCTGCAATGGAGTGAATATATAGCTTTGATTACACTGAACAGTGATTATCACTACATAGACTTTTGGATCAAAAGAAGAAATCACATTGAAAATCTTTGATTCAAAATCTAATTTAAATCTTAAAATCAGTTTGAGTGTTTTGCTCATTAATTCATAGTGGATGAGATGTGATCTCTTATTTTTTTTCTTTTTTGCATTTGTAAAAGCAGAAAGGTGAGACAGAGAAGCGCTTCACGTCACCAGTAGGAAAACGCCCTGCCTCGCCCTCCAGTCGTCACCGATCCCCGTCTCCTTCTCCCGCTGCTAACACCACCACAAGAGCGCCCTCACCTGGAGCAGCCAAGTAAGACCCCTGAGATCAGGTTTAGCCTGCAGTGGTTTCACTCTAAAATAATAGTTTGATTTCAGACCTTTACAATCTGCTGCTCAAATTGCATCTCCCATTGTCTATAGTACAGATGTGGGTAAGCCCATCTTCTAACTTCCCTTCTATGTTTGTGTCCTTCAGGCAGAGTCCACACTTCCGCCCTTCTTCCCCCAGTGGTTTGAAACAGCGGCCTCCATCCCCTCAGCCCTCTGCCACATCCAAACCTCCACCCATTCAGAAACCTGCTCTCACCCCCACCGGCCCTCCTACCCTTCGCAAGAGGGACTCTAAACCAAAGGATATGTCTCCCATGATGCCTGTCACCCCACAGTCTCCAGAAACCAGCACACCCAGCCCGGCACCTGCACCGAAGACCAAAGAGGGTGAGTGAACTCAAATAAACAAAAATATTGATGGTGATATCTGGGTTTCCATGAAATACCTGACAGTGCAAGGGAATTTTAAAATAATTTCCATTTCTGACAATTTCAGTTTTCAGTTCAATCTTTAAAAAGTTGTTTACATTTCTATAGTCAATATTCTTTTTTAATTGACACATATTTGAAGGGTTAGTTCACCCAAAAATGAAAATTAGGCTGCGTTTTACTCACCCCTGAGGCATCCTAGGTGTATATGACTTTCTTCGTTCAGACGAATCCAGTCGGAGTTATATAAAAAATTGTCTTTGATCTTTCAAGCTCTATCATTGCAGTCAGTGGGTGTTGCATTGCTTCAGTCCAAAAGAAGTTAAATAAAAAGCGCCCATCTATAAAAAAAGTGTCTCATATGGCTCCGGGGGATGAACAAAGGCCTCCTGTAGCGAATCGATGCGTTTTTGTAAGAAAAATATCCATAATCAAAACATAGTAATCACTTGAATCTAGCTTGCGCTCACTGTTGTAAACGGAAGCAGTTCCGGGGGAATGACTTATAAGGTCAGCTTTGCGCATGCGCCGCTCAGAAGTGACGCACGCGGAAACGCAGCGGAGAGATCAAAACAAAACAAAGGTCAAGAATTAGAAGCACAAAACCAGGATTTGTAAAGAAGAATGTCAGAGGATTTCGATATAAGCCAAGAGGAGACTGGTTTTCCTTTGCTAAAGTAAGGAAACTTTGCTTCCTTTGCTCCTGTTAACAAACGTTGGTTTTCACGAGACTCACCGGCGCATGCGCAACGCTGACCTCATACGTCATGCTCCCAGAACTGCTTCTGTGTACAACTGCTGGCGCAAGCTAGATTAAAGTGATCATTACGTTTTGAATATGGATATTTGTTCTTACAAAAACGCATCGATTCGCTACTGGAGGCCTTTGTTCAACCCCCGGAGCCGTGTGAGAGCGCTTTTTATTTAACTTCTTTTGGACTGAAGCAATGCAACACCCGCTGACTGCAATGATAGCGCTTGAAAGATCAAAGACAATTTTTTATATAACTCCGACTGGATTCATCTGAAAGAAGAAAGTCATTTACACCTAGGATGCCTCGGGGGTGAGTAAAACGCAGCCTAATTTTCATTTTTGGGTGAACTAACCCTTTTAAGTAGTTTGAGAGTGTAGGAAGTCATTCTCAGTGCTTCATAAAAAGGGCAGGCACTCCTGAGTTCTTTTAACACAATTTGCTTATTTCAGTTCCATGATTGGTGGAAATTTCTTTACAGAATCATGGGAAATGTAGTTTTTCACCAGGAATTTCACTGTTAAAAAAAAAAAAATAGGTTACAATAATATGGTTTGGCAGCTTTAAAGGTGTCATATGATGCGATTTCAATCTTTCCTTTCTTTTTGAAGTGTTACAAGCTTTTGGTGCATAAAGAAGATCTGTAAAGTTGCAAAGACTAAAGTCTCAAATCCAAAGAGATATTCTTTATAAAAGTTAAGAGTCAACCACGCCTACCTAAAACGGCTCGTTCTAACATGCCCCCACATATCTACCTCACTATGTGGGAAGATTTGCATTACGCCGCCCAAATGTTCACGCAAAGAAAGAAGGCGTAACTTTTATTCTCGCTGTAGTATTGTTGTTGCCGCCGCCATGTTGTGAAGGCGCTGTGTGTTTCGTTGTGAAAGCGAAACTACTTTGTTTGGCTTTCCAAAAGAGGACGATATCCGCTTCGTCATGTCTAGAGCTGATCCGTGCTGGTCGCTGAGGAAATACATCAACTTCACGCTGTGGATCGCCGGATCGGCTTTCACCGTGGACGAAGCGCCCATGTGGTTGCCGCAAGCCCGCCCGCCACCGCTCACTCAAGCCGGCCTCTGCTCACTCTAGGCCTCTGGCCTCTGCTCACACTAGCCCGCCGGCCATTCCTCACTCTAGCCCGCTGTGTGTTTCGTTGTGAAAGCAAAACTACTTTGTTTGGTCTTCCAAAAGAGGACACGACTAGAAATCAGATATAATCGATTCAGAATTTGAATAAAAGTTGTTTTACGTGCTGCTAACAGGACCAACAGCCACATACCCTGTACATGCAGCAAAGTTTCAGGAGTGACTGAAAAAGAACGGATGAGATACAGGAAAGTCGGTAATGTAGGCTACGGTTTTAGGGATGATGCATTTATATATATATATAAATATTAATATATATATATGTATATATAATATATATATATATATATATTAGCGATTTCATTGAATTGCTGCACACCCAACGCGCCTTACATTCGTATGAGGGGATCTCTCTTCAACCACCACGCTATTACAAGAGAAAGGTATTGATAATCACAACATGTTGGACGTGATCCTTCTGTTATAAAAAGGAGCGATTTTTAAACTAAATTGAAATACTTGCCTGCCGTTAAGGCGATGGATATAGGCTAAGCAACTAATCCTGATTGTAAACAAGCTATTTCGAAAGTGAATCCCGTATTTATATGAG
>NW_015505478.1:552869-586745 GCF_001515645.1 Sinocyclocheilus grahami | reverse complement strand
TCGTATGAGGGGATCTCTCTTCAACCACCACGCTATTACAAGAGAAAGGTATTGATAATCACAACATGTTGGACGTGATCCTTCTGTTATAAAAAGGAGCGATTTTTAAACTAAATTGAAATACTTGCCTGCCGTTAAGGCGATGGATATAGGCTAAGCAACTAATCACAAGCATTATCCGGCTCCGCTCCTCCCGACCGCAGACGCAGGTTTACAAGCCACTTTTTCCAGTGTTTTTCAGTCAAATTCTTGAATTTACCCCCCTTATGAGCAACACATTTTTGTACACGATAAAAGCTTCTTGTGGTTTCTCGGTTTGTCCGATTTGAGCATCCATAGACAATGCAAAATGCTGGCATTTTGAGTTTCTGCTAGTGATTTCTATGGAGAAAAATCACTTCCTGCCCTCCAGCTGCATTTCGCGCATCATCAGAATCACGTGATTGCAAACAACCTATTGTTGATTGTAAATTCTAACTAGAATTTAATTTTGTAGTTTAATTGACATTTCTCTCAGGATCAATGGGAAAAATTTAAATTATGAATTTAAAGTGTGAAGTTTATCAGAAATTTTGTTGAAGATGAAGCATGATGGGTTTCAGTACAGTACTGCATTTCAGACTCCCCTTAATGTACCTTACAGCACATATAAGATCCTCTGCCAAGTGCTACATTCATGATGATGAAGAAGGTCATTTCTTTCATCTAATGTTTAATAGGAAATAAGCTTTGAAAATGATTCATCTTTTTACTGCTTCCTGCCTTTGCCAAATGTCTGGCCAAAACAAAGCCTTTGAGTTATTACAGCAGCAAACCAACACCTTTTGTGTAATGAATGCCTTTAGGTACCTACTAACAAGGTCAGATGCTGCTGGGGTTACTGAGTTTGTATACAGTGTGCAGGGTTATCCTTGAGACGCAGTGCCCTCTGCTGGAAACATAAATCTATTATAATTTTACTTTGTGAAAGAGACTTTCCCTGTCAATGCATTCTATTGTTTATTATTATAGAAAAAAGTAATTCATTAACTATAAATAATTGCAAAGTTAATATTAATATGCGTAATGTATATGTGTTTACAGAATCCAGTTCCAAAGCTGTCGCAGGAAATAACTCTGCTGCAGAGGCTTCTAAGATCCTGATGGAAAACCGACGTCTAGCACGCGAGCAGAAAGAGAAAGAAGAGCAACTCCGCATACAGAAAGAAGAAGAGGAGAGGTGTGTTTATTTGATAAGCTTCAGTGTTGTTTCAGTGTCAGGAACCTGCTTTGACACTACTATGCACACGATTCTCCTTTGACTACTTCCGAATATACTAGCCAAATAATATATAAGTATTATGATCTTAAACCTACAATTACTCAGGAGAATCAGAACAAAAACACTGACATTAGTTTGTAGTCGTATTCTTGTTTTTCTTGTTTGTAAGAGCAGGCTTGTTGTGCAGTCATTAAAGCTGAAGTGATCATCAGCTTGGTGTGTTAAAACTATTTACTTTTGAAGTGCCAGAGGCCCTGAGGTATCATGTCTCGACAGGCTGAGGAAAGAGGAGGAGAAGAGACTGGCGGAGGAGGAGCGCTTGAGGCGTGCAGAGGAGGAGAAGAGGCTTGCGGAGGAGAGGAAGAGAGAAGAGGAGGAGCAGGCTCTTATAGCAGAGGAGGAGAGACAGCGAATGGAGCAGGAGGAGCAGCAAAGACAGGCCGAGCTAGATAAAGAGGTGCGTTGACCGTCCTCTTGCACAGAAACCCCAATAGAGCTGCTCTGTTTGAATAATTGACTCCTTGCTTATTCAATGGCAGCGCGAGGAGGCTGAAGCAAAGGCTCAAGAGGAAGCAGAGAGGCAGCGTCAGGAGAGAGCACGCATTATGCAACAGAACCAACAGGAGCGCATGGAGAGAAAGAAGGTAAACGGCAACGCCATCACATGACACTGACACTTACACAATTTGAATTTAAGGTAGCAGCTGTAGTTTAAAGAATCGTGCAAGTTGCTTCAATGTTCTGTCTCCATCTGCAGAGAATTGAAGAAATTATGAAGAGAACCAGAAAAACAGACCAAATCGATTTTAAGGCAAGTTTACCAGCTTTCATTTTATAGCCTATGGCTTGTTATATAGAATTGAGGCATGATGTATCTGCGTGTTACGCATCATTTCAACTCCCAAGCAGTTACTTATGTTGTGTCTGTGTGTTCTCTCAGAGTAATGATGAGAAAGACATTCCTGATGAAGATGGAGAGGAGGCTGAGGACCAAATAAACTGTGAAAATAAGGGTCAGTTTATGCCAGAAATGGCAGAATATTATTTTGTTGGCAACAACAGTGAGTTTCTATGTAGCAGATGACTAATGGTTCACTGACAAGCAAGTGACAAGTTATAGGAGAATTGCTGAAATGAAACTGAACACCTGCTTTACACAGTATTTACAAAAAATGTACTAAGCAAATTCAAAAAGACAGCCAATGCTGAAAGTCACAAGATATAATCTCTCACTATATGTAACATACTGCTGCACAATACTGGAAAAACTGACATTGCAATATTATATATTATACATATTGCAAAAACTCTTTGGGTGTGTCTTGACTCAATCAATTTGGCTTTAAAATAATTATAATTTGTATTGTGATTTTTATTATTTAATAAAGCCATTGAGCTGTCATTTTGACAAAAAGCTCCAGGAATCCTATAAAGTTTCTGTTTTGCCGAACCAATTTATAAATGCTTCTCATGACAAATCTGTTGAAATGAATGGCGCAGTGCATGTAGAGAATAAAGCAGCATTTGCTGCAAACTGAAGCCATTGAAAACACCATAACATGAGCTGCTTGTGTGTAAATGAACACAGTGCTGCGCCTCACTCTGAGCCTATGTTTATTTAATTAGATCACACCCTTTGCAGTTTGATAATCACACTAAGACATGTCACAATTTTATTTCAATATATTGTGAATCCCTAATGTAGGACTGAATAATTAATCTGTCTCATTCAAATTTAGAGAATGAGGCTGTTGAATCAGAGCAGAATGCCAAGAAGACAGAGCCATCAGACTCTCAGGAGCATCACTTATCTGTGGAGGAGCCAGTCACAGAGCAAGTCGGGCCAGTTATTAGTATGAACACACGAACAGATGTGGACAACAAAGAGAACAGCAATGGACCCAGCACAGAGGATCCCTCAGTGGACAGGTACAAAAATGACTTCATTTACTCTAGTTTCATCTGGGTTACACTAGTGGTGCATATGTCAACTTTTACATTTGTGCTTTAATCTCCAGCAGCCCACCTCCTAAGTCCTGTCTGATGGAGGGCTCAGAGTTTGTGAACGAGGACTCTAAAGTGAACCTGGTGCAAGGGTTGAATGGTAAAGGAGGATCCTGGAGCTTCGAGGAGCTGATTGATCTGGGTGTTCATGCGAAGAGCAAACCCCTGATGGACGATGGGAGCCCTGAGGGCCCTAGAGTGGCCTTCGATGAGAAAACCTGCTCAATTCATCCAGCCCAGCCCATTGAAGCCCTGTCTGGTAAGGGCTTTTTACTCTCAAGTCTTCTGAATGGTGTTTATATTGATTTTACCTCATGTTTCTCTTGTTCTCTCAGAGATGTGAATGCGCAGGTCTGTCTAAGGCCTGCTGATTATTGCACTCCGTGAGTCACGTCCAGCTGAGCCTCAGAGTGTCAGCGCTCAGACTCGTCTGGACAGCCAGGGAAAGCGCACAGTGCTGCACAGCCTCTGCAGATAATAGACGGATAAGGCAAGAAAAAATAAAGAGAAGTTGGATGTTACAAGCTAAAGAAATGCTTCAGGGAAAATGATAGATTCCTTCAGTGTGCTTGCTTCGTTTATCAGCTCTACATCTTTATAATATTGACATCAGGATTAGTTTTTTTCCATACATTTCTTAAATGTTTTTTGTTTTGTTTTGTTTGTCTTTTAAATGTGGAGACAACTTATTTATTCATGCGGCTTCTTCACATTTAAACGACTGCTGTCTCTTGACGGTTACCACGTGCACTTTTTTGCTAAATTCACGTAGGTTCACGTGGCACATATGAATTCGTTATAGCTTCAACTTTAGCGTTTTGTTGAATAATCTGGTTGGTCGAGTCAGTGTGAAGCATTTTGAAAAAGGAAACTCTCACATATCTTCAGCTGACATTGGTTCCAGTCACAGACGAACTAATTAAAACCCTGTGTCTGAACTGTTGAGCAGAGCTCAGGAATGTGATCCAACATAGAAGCATGAGGTTAGACGGGCTGCTAGTGCAGCAACTCTCCTGTTCTGATGTGCTTTTAATGTGACCTCAGGATATTTTCCTCTAAGCTTCTGTTTCTCCTCTCTAAAGGCATAAACATCACCACTGTATAGTGTTTAACACTATATCCCCTGTGCAACAACTTAAGCATTCCTACTGTGTAACACTTGTAGATAGCAAATCTCTCTCGAGATGTTTCATTAAAACCGTTAACCAGACTGATTCTAATTCAAATGGAGTGCAAACATGTTCATACTGCCTTGAGCTCTGAGATTGAAGGATGATGGGGCTCAATGCAGACTGATGTAACACTTTTGTTTAATGAGGTTTTTATGTTCGTTCCTGTTCTATAGTAAATACCTGTATTGTTGATATCCTGTTCTGCCTGTACATAAATATGACTAGTTAGCAAATATCTAATTTAAGTGACCCTCAATATGTCTGCATGAATCTATCTGCTAATATATTGCATAACATAACACAGAGAATTACTGTAACTCCTACTTGCACACTTTCTGCATGTTTCTGTTCCCTGGAGTTTGAGGAAACGTGTTCCAGTGGCTAAACTTGAATGAGTTCATATTCTCCAATGCCCAAAGTCCCCTCAGGGTTGTACTGTACTATCAGGTCCTGATGTTTCCTCGTGTATATACAGTTACTGTTAGTCCTCGCATCCATTCATGGCCTGAATAATCACAATAAATTTAGTTATCTCTTTAAAAATGCATAAATATATATTTAAAACTCTTCTAAGTATTATGTAATCAGTATTAGGCTGTCTGGCTATTCTTGTGGTTGGGAATAAGAGCTAGGCAGCAGGTTAGTGTACTGTATAGTGTGGTACAGCACTGTACTGTAAGAAAAGCTGTTGCTAATCTAACAGGCCAGATGTAACAAACTACACCGCACTAGCACGCGTTTTTGAACAGAGTGTGAAGTGAGTTGGAAAAAAGAATGTGAACTGAGGGTTACAAGCGAAGTCAAGAGGGCTATTTGATTATGAAGCTGCTTTGAGTTTGAACAGGGATGTTTGCAGAGAATCCATTAAGCATGTTGCCTCTCATTGAGGTTGAGAATTGCGATTTACATTTGCAGCTAGAGGATTTAGGGGAAGTGTGATTTGGCATATGACTGCGGATTCAAATGTCCAGACTGATTGGCCTCCATATGCTTGAAGAGTTCAGTTGGCTTTGTGTACTGTAGTTGTGTAAAATGTTGTTTCCTTTTGAAATATTATTCACAGACCAGTTAAAGGCCACAAAGCTTAAAGAAACAGTTGAGTCGAGTTTGTGGTTAACTGACAAGTAAATTTTCCTTATTTGTATCATTCCATCCACATTTAGAAATACTGTAGATCCCTCAATATGTATTTAATGTTCTTCTATTATTTTATATGCAACCGCTTTCTGTGATTTTTATCTTTTGTTGTATAATAGTCACTTTCTTGCTTTTGGACTCAGGCTCTTAAGACTCCAGTGGAAAAGTGTTTGTGGAGGTTAGAAGTGACCAGCACTCATTGAGATCATTGGGATTCCCTCGGTTTTGGCCATTTATACTCATAACACTTTACATTTCCAAAATTGCTTCATGGTGTGGTGTAGCCCCAATCATTGAGGCGTGTGTGTATGTGTTAGTTGCGTTTGCTTTCGTAATACACGAACACAGCCACTTTCAGACGAGTTTACTCTAATGCAGATGTTTCCACTAATGGGACCTTTAGAGCCCTTTGCGCTTTATACATCAGAACTAAAACTGCTCTTTAATGTTGAGTACTCAATACAGGGGTAGAATAGGACTGTGCCTTAGATGCTGAATGGGCTGTATTTTATTTTCATATATTAATACCTTAACGTGTCACGTGAGCTTACCTCGGATATGACAATCAATCTCCTCGAACAGGCTCATGAATGGGATCTGCTTTTGTTTGAGCAGTTTCTTGTTTTGAAATAACCCTGACCCCAAATTATATTTGTAAATATATCTAAAGTGTACTGGGAAAATATAAATTGTTAAAATAAAGTTTTGGAAGATAAATGTTTGGAGTCATTTATTATTTTATGCTCAATGGTTTGAATCTGTTCATTAGTTTGTCTCTCTTTTCATTCATATTAACAGAATGACTTGCATAAAAACATTTCAAAGGCATTATCCAGAAACTAATCAAACATTTTTTCCACAAAGCAAAATGAGTTTACTAAATGCATGTTGTATTCCTATTGTAACATCACACAGTTTCACCATAGCTTTGCAACAACTGAAGCTTAAAATGCATTGTTAGGTTTGTAAATCCAGCGATTGCATTTATGATTGCAGTAATATGTTTTGCATAAGAAAAGCCCTTCATATAGCACTCATTATCTGCTCCAAGAACTTGATGAAAATAATCTCAATCTTCCAGTGATTTATCAATGCGAACACCCTCACTGGTTTCTCTTAACTTGAACACTCAAAGCTTTGCGAGATTTCAACTCATTTCATAATTTCTATCTTAATTGCTCATTAATCAGCTGTATCAGGCCCTCACAGCTTTTTGGCACAGTCAGGGCAGTAGATGTCATTTCCGTTAATGACAAAGCGCTTGTGGGCCATGGAGAGGGAGCATTTTTTGCAATTAAAGCAGTATTCATGCCAGGTTTTGTCCTCGTAGTTCACCACGTTGGTCCCTCTGCCAAATCCTGGAACACAGAAAGACAATGAATTACCCTTGTGTCGTTCCAAACCCGTAAGAACTTTGCTCATCTTCAGAGCAATGTCCTTGCTACCTTTCTGAGCCTTGAACGTGTCAGAAAGCTCTCAGATTTCATCAAAAGTATCTTAATTTGTGTTCTGAAGATGAATGAAGGTCTTACAGGTTTGGAATGACATGAGGGTGCGTAATTAATGACAGAATTAAAATGTTTGGGTGAACTAACCCTTTAATGTATTGTAGAGTAAGTGTTACAAGGGGAAGTCGTGGCCTAATGGTTAGAAGGTTGCGGGTTCGAGTCTCGTACCGGCAGGGATTGTAGGTGGGGGGAGTGAATGTACAGCACTCTCTTCCACCTTCAATACCACGACTGAGGTGCCCTTGAGCAAGGCACCGAACCCCCAACTGCTCCCCGGGCACCGCAGCATAAATGGCTGCCCACTGCTCCGGGGGTGTGTTCACGGTGTGTATGTGTGTTCACTGCGGTGTGTGTGCACTTTGGATGGGTAAATGCAGAGCACTAATTCTGAGTATGGGTCACCATACTTGGCCACATGTCACGTCACGTCACTTCACTTCACAAGTTTTCTGTAATTGTGGGGAAAAAAAGAATTCTTTAATACTGGGACAGATTTGCAGATTATACCTGTAATGGGATTTTGACATCCAGAGCATTTCTTGGCCACATCAGCCTTATAGCAGTTCACACAGTAGAACTGATCTTCATGGGCCGTGAAACGAGCTCCAGCCAGAGGTTTCTTGCACGTGTTACACACAAAGCACTCAGAGTGCCAGGGCTGGTCCTGATAGGTGATTCCACCACTGCTAATAGCCTGATTATTAGGACAGATCAGACAAAAGTACAGAGGCTTCAGAACATGCCTGATAGGAATGGTTAGTTCTTATCTTCTGAATTTGATTGTCTGTGTGCCGTTTCAAGAGTCGTTCATTCAACCGACACAAGATGAGCAACAGTTAACTCTGCAATGACTTAATTTACTACAAAGCAAAATAGAGTTCCATGTATACTAGGCTATAGGAAAATCATTTTTGGTTTTACAAGAACACTTCAAACCTCATGTTTAATTTAACATGTTGATTGCTGTTTCTCTGTAAACATTTGTGAAATTTACTAGCAATAGTAATAGATTGTAATAGTGAAAGTTTGTGTTCAGTGAGGCGTTTTTTATGCATTAAACTGATCAAAAGATTTTTTTTTTTTTATGGAACATTTAAAAGAACATTTATTTATCAAAGAGTCCTGAAAAACAAAGTGTATCAAGGTTTTCATTTAAATATGAAGCACAACCCTTGTACGTCACGTCACTTCACTTCACAAGTTTTCTGTAATTGTGGGGAAAAAAAGAATTCTTTAATACTGGGACAGATTTGCAGATTATACCTGTAATGGGATTTTGACATCCAGAGCATTTCTTGGCCACATCAGCCTTATAGCAGTTCACACAGTAGAACTGATCTTCATGGGCCGTGAAACGAGCTCCAGCCAGAGGTTTCTTGCACGTGTTACACACAAAGCACTCAGAGTGCCAGGGCTGGTCCTGATAGGTGATTCCACCACTGCTAATAGCCTGATTATTAGGACAGATCAGACAAAAGTACAGAGGCTTCAGAACATGCCTGATAGGAATGGTTAGTTCTTGTCTTCTGAATTTGATTGTCTGTGTGCCGTTTCAAGAGTCGTTCATTCAACCGACACAAGATGAGCAACAGTTAACTCTGCAATGACTTCATTTACTACAAAGCAAAATAGAGTTCCATGTATACTAGGCTATAGGAAAATAATTTTTGGTTTTACAAGAACACTTCAAACCTCATGTTTAATTTAACATGTTGATTGCTGTTTCTCTGTAAACATTTGTGAAATTTACTAGCAATAGTAATAGATTGTAATAGTGAAAGTTTGTGTTCAGTGAGGCGTTTTTTATGCATTAAACTGATCCAAAGATTTTTTTTATTTTTTATGGAACATTTAAAAGAACATTTATTTATCAAAGAGTCCTGAAAAACAAAGTGTATCAAGGTTTTCATATAAATATGAAGCACAACCGTTGTCAACATTGATAAAATTGTTACATGAAATGTTTCAGCAAATCGGCATACATGAATGATTTCTGAAGGATCATGTGATGCTGAAGACTGGAATGATGATCCTGAAAATTCAGCTATGCATCACAGGAATTAAATTACACTAGAATATATTCAAATAGAAAACAGTTACTTTAAATTGCAAAAATATTTTACAATATTACACTTTTTACTGTATTTTTGATCAAATAAATGCAGCCTTGATGCACATGAGAGACTTTTTTCAAAAACATTAAAATCTTACCAACCCCAAAATTCGAAGTAATTTGTTTGCCACGTACCCGTATAATAGTTTGCATCAAAATTAATTTTGCAATAATGGCCGTCTGACTGTGCATTATGCCTGAATTTGTACTGCACCGTAATAGCCGCAAACACTAAAGTTGTGTTTCTGTTCCATCTATGAAGTCTTTCAACAGTGCAGTCCTTCAGTATACGGTTTACTGACCTCTTTGCAGCGGGCACAGTTCTTGGCAAACTTCTTCTCATGGCAGGCAGTGCAGTACATATCATCACCCTTGGTCAGGAAGCTCTGGCTGCGGATTGGCTGCTTGCACTCAAAGCAGATGAAACACTCTTCATGCCAGACTTTATGCTTGTACTCCACATTCTTAGATCCTACAGAGAAACACCAGAACTTTGCTGTCATTTACAACACATTTTGTGTGGGAAAAAAGGTGTTTATGTGCACACACCTGGCGTAATCACTTTGTAGCAGCCCTGGCAGCGAGGCGATCCGTCACGGTCTCCACACTTCCCACACATGATCTTGCCATCGTCTTTGGCAGCAAAAGACTCATTGACCAGCGGCTTGTAGCACTTGGCACAGCGGAAGCAGCCCTCGTGCCAGTGGCGGTTCTTATGGGTCAGCTCCTGGATAGAAAGCACTGTTAGCTCTGCACAATGTAAAATGCTCTTTAAAAGGATTTTTCTTCATTCAACACCCCCACCTTTGCATCAGCACCTATAGGTTTGCGACACTCGGCGCAGGTGTTGGCGCAGAGCTTGTCGAAGCAGCGCACGCACACTGGCTTGTCGTCTTTCTTGACGTACTTCTTGCCCTGCAGGTTGTCTCTGCAGTAGAAGCAGTCGAAACGATCGGTCATGGTGGAGCTCAGATAGCTGTGGGGGCCTGCAGGGACAAAACAAATGCAAAATATAAAACTGACTGCCAAAACCATACGTTTATAACATGTAATTTTTTTTTAAACAAATCATATTAGAATCGTCAAATTAGGATGAGAGTATCAATGGTTCTGCGAGGCAAGATATGATGACTTTTCATCTGAACAGTTTGAACAATTTGGTGGTTAAATGATTCATTCCCACTCAGCAAAAAATAAATAAATGAAATAAAAAATCTAATATATTCTTCCATTTTAAACTACACAAAATATATATTTCCTAAAATATTAAATTATATTTACATAAATAGGTTTTGTACCAATATATTATTGCCATTTGCATCAGCACCTATAGGTTTGCGACACTCGGCGCAGGTGTTGGCGCAGAGCTTGTCGAAGCAGCGCACGCACACTGGCTTGTCGTCTTTCTTGACGTACTTCTTGCCCTGCAGGTTGTCTCTGCAGTAGAAGCAGTCGAAACGATCGGTCATGGTGGAGCTCAGATAGCTGTGGGGGCCTGCAGGGACAAAACAAATGCAAAATATAAAACTGACTGCCAAAACCATACGTTTATAACATGTAATTTTTTTTTTAAACAAATCATATTAGAATCGTCAAATTAGGATGAGAGTATCAATGGTTCTGCGAGGCAAGATATGATGACTTTTCATCTGAACAGTTTGAACAATTTGGTGGTTAAATGATTCATTCCCACTCAGCAAAAAATAAATAAATGAAATAAAAAATCTAATATATTCTTCCATTTTAAACTACACAAAATATATATTTCCTAAAATATTAAATTATATTTACATAAATAGGTTTTGTATCAATATATTATTGCCATTTTTTCAATATATGGAGGGCAAAATAATGTTTTTAAAATGTAAAAACATATATGCTATATTTATTTTGCCCTCTGTATATTTAAATCCAAGAAAATACATTCACATACATCCAAAAAAAATGGAAATGTATGTTTTGCCCCTGAAATACATTTTGAAATATATTTTGGTATGTGATATAACCTAAATTTGTGGTCTCTCCCACTCCATGCCACACCTACAGTGATGAGAACTGACCTGTACCAGAATATTGGAGCACTTTAACATTCATCATTTTGTTCTACAGTACTGATCAAGTAGAGACTACATGATTCTCTCTCTATTCAGTGCTACATGTTCTTTAAAGTGTCTAGTGATTATTATAATATATCAAGTCACCGCAAGAGGCCAGTATAACGCAATAACAAGAATTGGCTAAAGGAACTGATTTGACTGGGAGGGACTTTTAAATGAACTTCAGGAATTACAGATTTCGATTACAGATTATGTTTTCTAAATACTCTTGAAATAACTGAGAGGCCACATGGACAGCTACTCTTTTATATAGATCATAAAAAGTGTTGCACTTAGCACTGATCAGCACATATAGCCAATAGTCCTGACTTAAATTGACCAGTGTCCCTTGGGATGCAAGATATTGTTAGGATGTTAAATGTTTTGACTGCACGTCTGCATCTGTTGTAAACACAGTTTAGCAACCGCATGCCAAACAACTTAGGAAAGTCTGCTTGAAAAGCCAGAGGCCAAATCACTCCACAGATGTGGCCACCAACACTTCACCTCTGATAGTGCCAAAGCTGAATTTTCTAGATGTTGATAAATGAAGCTGTATTTTTAGAGTACAGACTCATTCTTACCAGTCAACATCCTATTGTTAGCCCTTATAAGTAAATATAGTCGTCGTTATGGTTACATTCATTAAATTCTACTTATTCAATCAAAACGATAACATGATTCTTGAAACGAAACGGGTCAGAAATGCAACGTGGAAGTGAAAAAAAGTCTAAAAATCTAAGTTTCCCCCACTGAGTTGACATTCTAACATTTGATTCCAATGTTCCCAACAATGACGATTAATATTAGTGAATGATGTGACAGAAATTCCACAGATTAAGCCTTGACCTAAAATTGTATAGTATATCCTAATATAGAACAAAATACTGCCAAAGAGAAGACAATCTGGGTGAAACTTCCAACACAACTGAATCTGTGGAAAAGACATCTAGATTCAGTAAGTCTATTTAGTAATGCCAGTTTCCTGCGTTCTCTCCTCTGACTTCAGATGTATACAAGCATTAGTGTTGTGGCTTCTGGGAACTGAAAGATCAGTATGCTCAATCCTTAAGCCTTTTGGGATACCGTCCATCAGCTGTTCATTTTTAGCTAGCTCTGTCAGAGTGTTATCAAATGGGCCACTTTGTCCCAAAGCGAAGAGCAAATGCTGCTCAAAAGGTCAACGCGAGATCAGATTCAGCCATGCGGAGAACAGTAACCACATTAAAGCAAACATTGATTGATGCACCTATATTTGACACTAACAAATGTAGTCCAAATAAATCATGAGAAAAGACTCTGATTGTGTTGAATCGATGAATTAGCTTGAGCACTATCTTGACTTAGACTAAAGTGGTCTAGATTAAGACCACATTCATACAGCTGCTACCTGAGCTCACCATCAAAAGTACACAGATAAAGAAATATTTGCTACATTGGGTTATACCAGGCTAGCTAAGATTGTCTGATACTGATATTGCACAGGCCTTCAAATAAGATAAATATAGTTCTATACTGGAAATATTAAACAAACGTTACTGGAAACCCCTCTAAATACATGCAAAGCCAATGCATTTTCATATACAAATCACATATGGGCATACCAAATCACAAAACAACATATACACCACCATTCGAAAGTTTGGGGTTGTTAAAAATGTTACATGTTTTTGAAAGAAATCTCGTATACTCACCAAATCTGCTTTTATTTGATGCAGTAAAAACAGTAATATCTTACGTAATAATATTACGATTTAAAATAACTGTTTTCTATTTTAAAATGTCATTTATTCATGTGATACAAAGCTGAATTGACAGCATTATCACCATTCTAATATGCTGATTTGTTGCTCAAGCAACATTTCTTATCATCAATGTTTAAAAAAAATATATACTGAAACCAATTTTTTTGAATAGTAGTGAAAGTTCAGCTATAAACCATATCCAGCAAAAGAAGTGCCAATGGATGCACATGAGGAGAATCACCAGAAAGCTTTATGTCTGTACATCTTTACCTGAGTGCCTGTGGAAAGTCATATCTGCTTTCAGGAAATACAGGAAATCCTTGAGGAAATGAAAGATGGAAAGATGGATGGAGAGAACCAAACAGCCAGAGTGTTACAGGGGAACTCCACTCTTCTCTTCGAGTTATTTGTCATATATACAACCCCAGCTGCCCCTTAAAACCTACCCCCTGCCCCCAGTTGCCCACCACACCCATGGCCTGTCCTCCCAAACCCAACAATCCCAACCAAAGCATCAGCTGCCCTCTCCATGTTAGGCTATGCTGCAAAAGATAAGTGAAGGGGAGGGGAGTCAGAGAGAGGGAACTGAATTCATCTGAATTCCTTGCTTGTGACATCAGAGAGCAGAATAAAGGGATTTTCACAGCCTTTCATTGGATCTGGTGGATCGGAGAGGCTTGAGGTTTTGTGCTTGTTCTGAAACGGATTAGTTACTTAAGGGCCATTCCAGTACTTTATGAGTTCACCTAGAACTACTTTGTTTATCAGTGCTTATATTGTGAAATAAACTTTGTATTGCTTTTGGCTTGTCTGTTTAAACAATAGAAACTGGGAATCAGGGAAAAGTGGACACTGAAAGATTCATTGCTTCTCAAATGCCACGTCTCAAGGGTTTTAAGAGGAAGCTATCACACACACACACAAGTGTAACTGACCTCAGATGCCTTTGATACTCACTATGAACTGGACTTTTGACCATTTGAGCTAAACCGTGTTTGTAATAAAACGGAGCGCTGTTCTCATTTCGAAAAGTTTTCAGGTTGATTATTGTGATGTATAAAAGACAACTATGCTTCAAGATTCCTGTAGTGACTTACAAATATCTATGACATTATCCCAAAACACACAAATGATTACATACAACTCATTTTGCAGAGTTGAGTAAAGGCTACAGGAACAAATGATTTCCATGAAAGGACTGAAGCCATCTGAACTCACCCACAAACATCTCATCTGGAAGATCAACACTGCAGGACTTCTGGACACATTATTCACACCAAACCGCTGTGCATTTCTATCACTGGCACACACAACAGCCTTCACACTTAAAATATATTTTGAAAAGTAGTAAGTCCTGAGAACAGTGATTCTATCATCAATCGTTTGTAGATGCCACTTGGTCTTATATTTTACATTCCGTCTGGATATTTTAAAATGTGACTTTTTAGAACCTCTATATTATAGAATATGTATGAGGTGTAGAGAAAACGTGTTTTTGTTTGTCTGGATGAAATGTCGTAGAAATGACTCTTTGGTGGTCAGTGTTGACCCAGTGTGGACAATGGAAACAGTGTCCTCTACTAAAGCCTGAAATAGCAAGCTGGCATCATGCACTAAAACAACCCCCTCTCATCTCTTATCTAAACCTGCTAGAGAGCAGATCACAGCTGAAGGCCTGCTACAGGAATCTGCAGACTGTTGGCAAGACCTACGACCTGAAGAATCAACTTGTGAAGAGGATGAGGAAGATACTAACATAAGAGTGGGTCAGTGTTGATGTGAAGGAAAACATTTGCTGTAGGCTCTTGTTCATCTGGATATGATGCATTCGTTGAAGAATGTGAGGTAACAATAAATTGGAAGTTTGGGGCAGTTTGGAAAACAACAGCACTATTATGGCTCATAAAAATGAATGGACCAGAATGGACCATTAATTTGATCTCTCGCCAGAGATCTTGTGCATTTCAGCTTACAAGTGTTACTTGGATTCTGGCATCTATTAAATCTATTCAATTAGGAATGAACCAAGTAAACAAAATAGACAGCTCTGCTTTCAGACTTTCCAGGAATGTGTCTCAAAAGCCTCTCAGTTGCGATAATAAATCCAGCCAATTAATCACAATACTATTCACAGACCAGTGACTCATTTGATGACCGCCCAGAGCTCACACTGTTAGGGAACATGACAACATGTGTGCGGTAGGTCAGCATACCAGTGTTTTCCATCTCATTGACCAAGTACAAGTACAAGTACAAGAAGCAAAAAGACATATGAACCACAACCTGGAGGTGGACATTTTTATAATTATACTAAAAGGACTTTTACTCACTAAAAGTATAAACTATCAATCAGACGGTAAAAGGCATGCAGGAGACTTTGAAACTTTTCCAGCAAAGTTTTCATCATGTAGATATTTTAGAGGTCTTTGAATCTATTTACGTACAGTGGGGTTGATAGGGTTCATATATGTTTACAGTTTAGCTTGAAGTGTGTCACCAATCATAAGTGGAGATCAGGGAGAGCAGTGGAGGACAGGAGAGATGTGGCGCCCCAAGTGGACCGAATGAAGTTGCGCAGTCTACAGAGCCCCGCATTTCCTAATTAGGACCTCCAAAGAAAATGTTGAGTTTTAGACATATACACACACTGACCTAGTGGATTACAAAGTTGAGACTGAGACTGTTCAGCTGAAGTGTTTCCATAACTGATTATACGGTGTGTGGGATCCCCCCCAAAAATTTGTCCTTATATGGCAGGATGATTTCTACGGACACAAACATTCTGTAAAGCCACTTTACTTCTGATGCTTTCAGGTTAAAAAGCCACATGAACAGAGGTGTAATGTGCATGCAGTGTATAAGATACACAGGATGTGAGTCGGATGGAAATGAGAAATGCTTCCAAAGGAAAAATTGCCACAGTATCCTTAATTTTTTTTCCCAAAAACTAGAATAATAATAACATTCATAATAATCATAATACTATTAATTTTTTTAAATCCTGAAGTCAGTTGAAAATTTTTTTTTAAGTGGTTTTATTTAGAAGTCAGTTACTATATAATAGTATTATATTTGATTATAATATAAATAAGAATCCTTGAAGAATAAAATGATCTTCTGCTGGATAAACTGTATTCTGAACAAAATCAAAATAATAACAACAACAATAATAATAATAATAATTAGGGATGCACCGATACCACTTTTTCCAGTACTCGCCCGATACCGATACTTTTATTTTTTTGTGCTTGCCGATACCGAGTACCGATACCAATATTTTTATTGCATTTGTAAAGTTTTTAAATATTGGGTAAAGAAACCAAAAGAGTATGTATAATGTTAGTTGGTTAACTTCATTTATCAAATAGATACATAATAATAACAATAATAATAATTTGTCTATTCAGCAGGATCTTATGTCACTTTTGTAAAGGAGTTTTTTTTCCTGAAGGAGTTTGATCCCAATAAGAATTCCAATAGCATTCCTGACTCTCAAAAAAATTCATGGGACAAACTGCATTAAATTAAATCATTTCCCAAATGCAATAATGTGTTTACAGTATAAAAGTGAAATTCTACAGGTGTGGCTCGGGAAAAATAACCTTTAGGGCAGATTTAGATTTAAGGACTATGCTTAACTTCAGCATTTGTTTGGATATAAGTCGGTCATCTCTTGCACTCATAAACTCAGTTACATAACAAAATAAACAAAAAATTTGATTTATATAGGTTTTGCGAAAACTCACCCTAAACACCATAAAAACACAAATGCTACATATTCTAAAGTTTGTGAAGTCTACCTGTTACCTATTTCAGAAGAAAAATACTGTACCTGGTCATTTAGTCTTCAGACGATCAGTTACTATATTACTAATAAATACATGCATTTCTATTAAAGAATTCCGCAGAAAAAGTTATGCATCTATCTTCCATTATCCCTAGATCACACTTACCAGTGAGCACTGAGTCGCAGCTGTCTGCAGCGGTGGTGATGAGAGACGGTCTCCTCCTTGTCTGCAGGATCACTGGGCTTAAAAACATCCACAAGGGGGAGGGAAAAGGGGAAAAAAAATCAGGATATGATCCAAATACTTTGAGTTCATATCAACAGTGACATCAGACTGGAATTCACTCTGTGCTTAACCAGTTGTGTATAAAAGCCTAAAGAGAAAATAGATATTTAAGTGAGTTGTGATATGTGACATGATTCTGCATGTTTAGTGATTCATTCAGGATATAAATATGAACATGTTTATAGTTTTTAATATTCTACAGTAATGCGTCGCTTCAGATTCTTTATTATTCTAGTAGAACACATTCCCTAAATGCCTGCTTAAAAATACACAGACCACAAAGATTTCAGAGCTTTCAGAGATGATCCAGAGTTATTGTACTGTACATTCTTAAAAGTTCCTTAATGGCATTGATGGTTTCATGAAGAATCTTTAACATCCATGAAAGCTTTACATTCCACAAAATGTTCTACATCAAGGAAAATGGTTCTTTAGATTTTTATGTTCTTCACACTAAGAACTGTTCACTGCAACGTTTTTGGGGAACTATAAATGGTTCAGTGTAAGATCCTGAACACTTGTGTGATATATACAGTGTTGTGGAATTAACAGAGCACTACTGAGGGCACAAATATCATCACCTTTAAACAACTTCCAGCTTGTCATCAGTTCCTGGAGAGCCTCCAAAGACATCAATGACAGCATTAAAGACATCAATGACAGCAGCAGCACATCTATGCTTAGTTATGTCCTGGCACCAGAGACTGAGCCAAACAATCCCCTTCTATAATGTTTTGTTTAGTAATCATTGATAGGAAGACAGGGGGCTAGTTGTTACAAGGGCTATATCTCAGTAAAATTGGGTCAGAAATTCAGTTACGTACATTTTGCTAACTCTATCTTCCAAACAAGCACATTTTTATAATAGCTGTTGAGTAAAAAAAAAGAAGAAGAAAAAAAACCACGCACTGAGACACATTCAGTCAAGTACATAATTACATGATTTTAAAGGTTGAATTGTGTACTCGGAACACCTAGTCTCTGCCTCTATTCAAGGAGTTAAAGAATAGTTTAGAATTGGAGTGAATATGGATTTTTTACCACCCATTAGTGTTCACTTTGCCATGTCACAATATTGATGTCTGAGAAAACGGAGTACTGTGCTTGTGAAGCAGAGAGGCTTTTACCCTTTATTTAGTTGAATATGTGAAGAATAAAAGTCTTCATTCTTAGTTCTGAGATGTGTCTAAGCATGTCTGGTTCATTATAGTGTGGCTGGGTGAAAGTGAAGCTGTGTGTTCCCTTATAAACGGACACAAATCACTTTTTCTGCATTGTTGTTAGACTACGATGTCAATTTTGGACTGGATGTGATTCCAGTGAGGATGTGCTCTTGTTAAGAGTTCTGACCATATAAGGAACATGTTACCTGATCCTTCTTCAGCCTGACCGCTCTTCTGCTCTCCTCAGAACGAGTGAACGAGAGAAACCAAGCTAGAGTGATTCATTAATCAACAGGAATTCAAGTAAATGGTACATGCTAAAAGACCCGTTAAGGGATAGTTCACCCAAAAATGAAAATTAATTACTCACCCTCATGTCGTTCCAAACCCTTCGTTCATCTTCGGAAAACAAATTAAGATGACCCCAGAAACTATCCTAGAAAGGTAGTAAGGACATCGTTAAAATAGTCCATGTGACATCAGTGGTTCAACCTTCATTTTATGAAGCTACGAGAATACTTTTTGTATGCAAAGAAAACAAAAATAATAATTTGTGTTCAGAAGATGAACGAAGGTCTTGCGGGTTTGGAATGACATGAGGGCGAGTGATTAATGACAGAATTTTCATTTTTGGGTGAACTATCCCTTTAAGGAAAAGGTGATTTTTTTTTTCTAGTCCCAAAATCCATGACAATTAAAATAATGTATTTAATATTTATCCAACAAAAAGTTTTGTATGAGAATTGTTTTGAATAAAGAAATGATATTTATATTAAAAAGTCAGCCAGAGTGGTACCTAGGTAAAAACAAAACTTAAAATTATTAACAAGCCTTTTGTACCAAAATACCCTCAAATAAAAAAATGTATCTATAATCTTTTTAAAAAGAAAATATTTTTTAAAAATTACAATTCATAATAATAAATGTTTTTATACTGTATTTTTGATCAAATAAATGCAGACTTGGTGAGGATGAGAATTATGTAAAAACTAAATCTTACCAACCCCACACATTTGAACTGTAGTTGGATAAGTGATTCTCATAAGCTGCATAAATTGGCAACATTTAAAAAAGTATGTGAAACATTAGATCAAATGACCTCAGATTCAATCTTTTATCCTTGTGCGCAATCATCACATGGATCAAGATACTTTCAGTGCTTAAGGGCAAGCATGTTTAGAAAGGCACTGTCATGGTGCTTGTTGCTATTTAGTGTGTTAGAAGAAAACAAATCAAAAGGGCCTTTTATCTAGGGGCCATTAACCCTGCTGTATCAGACATATTTCATTTACACAGCTTCCAAACAGCTGCTTTAGGAATGATGTCAAAGCCTAAGAAAAGAGTTCCAGCAGTGATCCAGTTTTTATGAATATAGTCCGGGAATATGGAGATTAAAACAGCCATACAAGATGATTTAATCGAAAGCACAGGCTTCTGTTTATTGACCATTGCACACACATGAACAGATGAGAATATTTACACGGATGTAAACAGTCAGTACCTGCAACACATTAGAGTAGAGCTGCACATAGTGTGACTAACACACAGCTACGTACCAGAACAAACAGCACATTTACCACCATTAAAGCCCATTCAACTTGCTTCTGCTACTTTGCCCAAGCTGGGGTGCACAGGTCTGATTAGTCTTACACTCAAGCTCTCATTGTTCGTGTTTTAAGTATTTTTGGAGGAGCACATAGATTATACGAGTGTTAAAAAAGAAGAACGGTTTATTCAAAGTAATCACACCCCTGAATAATTTTTTATTTTTTATATATATATATAGCTAGCATTATCTGACATAAGAGAATCAAGTATATACACATCACAGTTGATCGATGAGGTAAACAATATGTTGAACCATGGATATGTAAACTTTTGAACAGAATAATTGGTGTAATTTCACTTTCATGATTTTGTGTATTGGAATATAATTGAATATCAGTTTTGGAGCTATTTATCTCTCGTCAAATTTAAAATAATGCTGAACACCTTATATATAATATTCTGCCAAAAATATGTCAAGTTATGAGAAAAGTTCAACATTTGGGAGGCATTAATTCTAATCCTCACATTCTATTATGGATGCGAAGTGTGCAAATTGGGATGCAGGTCTAAATGTAAAGATCTTACTCTAATGCCATTAATACAGAATTCATAACTGCATGCAAATCCAACCCAGTTTTTTTCAGATGCCTGTCCAGCCTGAAACCATTAGACAGAACAATACAAATGTTTTTTTCTTTCCATGGGTGTGAACGTTAAAATTTCTTTTATTCATTCAGCCCTTTTAAAATGAGTCTAAAATCGGAACAGCTACAGAATTACTCTCATCCCAACCAATGTAAAAAACACAACGTGTCAGTGCAAATCGCTACACTGATCTAGATAGATAAAGAGTTTTCAATTTGTTAGAAACCGCTAACACACAAAAAGGACTTTGGGAGGGAACGTGGAAGGTTATGCTTCTCCACATAACATGTCATGCAAAAAATTAGGAATAAAAAAAAGCCCAAGTCCCATTAGCATTTCTTTCTTTTTCTTTTAACAGATTGCTCAATGCATTATCCTAGATGGCCCTACTACAAAAAGTATGGGCAATTTTTACTTTATTTTTGGGGGTTTGTCATCCCAATGGTAAACGCATGTTATTTTAGACATTCGCAAACATGACATTTATTTCATAAATGATTTGAACTACATGGACAAAAAGAAGAAAATAATATATTTTCTTAGTTATTTTAGAAAAATGTTGCAACAACAAAAAAGAAATTGCACTGTATGAATGGCTCTCTATCTTCTGACTGGGTGGAACAAAACCAAAAACAAGGCGTAAAAACCTTCAGAGATTCACAGTCAAAGGTCACAATATAAGATCCAAGCACATCTCTACAGCCAAACACAAGTTACTCAGAGTGAATGGAGTCTGCCTGCACAGCTCAGACGAACCAAACCGTATCAAGATACAAGGCCTCCCTCTAGTGGATGGCAAAGAGTGTCATTTTGCTCTAAGGGGGGAAACTACATTTGACAGGCACTTGATTGTAACTGCACAGCAAATGCAGAGCCACCAATCAGCACGCCCCTGATGAGAGAAGGCAGTAAAAAGCATCAGACCCACAGGAATGTGCCACGGACTCTTCGCATCTCCTAAACAAGCACTCGCACGTCAAGAGAGGACACAAATAAGCATGCAGGCCAGGTCACGGCAATTCTACGCCTTGCTATACAGACAATAAAAGTATGCTTATTCTGTTGTCGTGATAACCTCAGAGAAACCAAAGCATGCTTCCGATCCGTGATGTCAGATGCTAAGTGGTCTGATTAGAGGCCGTAAACACTTGCGAATGAGAAGTGGATAAATAATTGACATTTCTGTGATGACATTAAAGAAAGAGTGACGATACATCAAACCAGCCACTTCAGAGACAGGAGCGGTGCTGAGAGAGATCACTCTGGATGAGACATGATAGAGAGAAGAGACTCGCCCCGTTCAACTCATCGTTTCGTTCTTGTGCCAGTGCCGGCGGGAGTCCAGAGGCAGCGGGTGCTCCGAATCATCCATGGGAAGGACCAATCGGGTGCCTCGGATCACCAGCTCGTGATCGCTGAATGCCAGCTCTCGGTCCAGAGCCTCGTCAGAGTTCACGGCCACTCCTCCGACGGGCGTCCCGCTCGTGTGAGCACCCGTAGCATCTGTGCTCACAGTGATGTCACCGTACGTTAGCGAGATGTCACCGTCGTTCAGGATCAGGTCCGAGTCGCTGTCTTTCAGCTGCCCCTCGTTCTGAGAGAAAAGACACAGTGGTGATTTCATTGTTTGAATTTGAGCTGACTTTGAGTATGCGAGTAATAATTTAGCAAGAAGCCTAATAAACCTATTACTGATTATTACTTGGAATCATCCTGGAGCCAAATGAGGTTGAGGGAATAAAATGAGCTATAAATGTAATAAAAGTTACACTACCATTCAAAGTTGTTGAGGTCGGTAAGATTTATTTTTTTTAATTAACGCTTGTATTCATCAAAAACACATTAAATGTGACAGTAAAGACACTTTTATTCTTTGAACATTTTTTTATTCATCAAATCCTGAAAAAAATGCATCACGGTTTCCACAAATATATTAAGCAGCTATTTTAAACACTGATAAGAATAATAAATGGGTCTCACTTTATATTAGGTGGCCTTAACTACTATGTACTTACATCAAAAAATAAGTACAATGTACTTATTGTGTTCATATTGAATTGCAAAACACTTTTGCTGCTATTGAGGTGGGATGCTGGTAAGGTTAGGGACAGGTTTGGTGGCATGGGTAGGTTTAAGGGTGGGTTAAGGTGTAAGGGATGGGTCAACAGTGTAATTATAAATGTAATTACAGAAATTAGTTACAGATGTATTTACATGCAGGTGTTTTTAAAAATATAAGTACAATTCAAAAACATGCATGTACACAATAATTGCATTGTATTAAATTATTAATTTAAATGTAAATACATAGTAGTTAAAGCCACCTAATATAAAGTTTCTTGAGCAACAAATTAGCAGCATATTAGAATGATTTCTGAAGGATCGTGCGACACTGAAGACATGGCAATTTTAATGAGCATAAAATGTAACCCTTCATCCCCGTTAAACTAAATTTAGACTTGATTGCCCCAAATTGTCTCCAGTCAAACCACTGATAAGAGCATACAGGTCAGTTCTTTTTTATCCATTTGGAAAGAAATTAATACTTTTATTTAGCAAGGGCACATTAAATTGATTAAAACTGATAGCAACAATGTTACAAAAGATTGTCAAATGTCAAATAAATGCAGTACTTTTGAACCTTTAAAAATATTAAGCAGCACAACTGATTTCCACATTGATATTAATAAGAAATGTTTCTTGAGCTGCAATTCAGCACATGAGAATGATTTCTGAAGGATCTTGTGATACTGAAGACTGGCGTAATAATGCTGAAAATCCAGCGTTGCCATCACAAGAATACATTACATTTTAAACTATAATCAAATACAAAACTTATTTTAAATTATAATATTTCACAGTGAGACATTTTTAATGTATTTTGGATCAAATAAATGCAGCCTTGATGAGCATAAGAGACTTCTTTCAAAAACATGTTACCGACCCCAGACCTTTGGACCGTAGTCTATATGAAGGTTATTTAATAACATGCCGTTTTTATTATCTTTTATATGTAATGTAACATCTCTGATAAAATGCTTTCAGAAGTCTTTTATCAGCCAAATGAAACAATCTGCACTAGGAATTTAAACCATCACAGTCCAATAACATATGTTTCATAAAGAGTGGACTCTGGAATGAGGATCGCTTGCCAGTTACAACTACTTACTAGAGATGGCTCAGAAATAGTTAATTAGCAAGGATGAATAGTGAATTTATTCTCAATTATTTGATTTAACTATTATTTTGCATTGAAGTAATACAAAGGGCATGAACTTAGAGAAGCTTTTAGCTTTCTGTGCTTTAACTTGCTTTAGTGGCTGCATCTCTAAAGTCTAAAGCCCTTTAAAACACTGTCTTTAAAACCCTTGTGTAACAAACTCACTGCCTGCTATGAGCAATGTGAGGACTTGGAGGCAATAAAAAACTAAAAAGATATAAAATGCTGGTCTATGTACACAAGCAGATAATGCCTTGCAGTGTCTCAAGTCATGAGCATTGGGTTTTAAAACAACAAACAACGTAAAGTGATACTAACTATTAAAAATGCATATGTAATAATAGCAATAATACATAGATTTGCTCATCTGAACTATTTATAAACAACAGGCTGAGTGGTACGATTTATGCATCTCGCATTATTTGTTAAATTTATGCAAAAGCATACAACTATCAAAACCTAATTATTGCAATAGATGAAACGCTCTGATTATCCTAATAACACAGCAATAACAGATGCTTTTACGTCTCTTGTTGAGTATATCAATCCACATTCACTCTCTGTTCACACCTCGGTGGATAATCAGCTCTAGGAGGGGGGTAATTTGATTTTGCCTATTAAATGGCAATTAAGAGTGAATTTGAGGGGTCCGTCCCTATAAACACAGATTGTGTCTGTCGCCATCTGGTAGTACGCAGATATAAACCTATAAATAAATCTAGCTATAACAGAGGAAAATCCAGAACTATGGATAATTATTAGCACACTGTGTGTGTGTAAAGCACAAACCTCATACGCCTGTGGGCTGGTGAGGCAGCGCGCCAGAGGGCCACAGCAAGCTGGAAGTGTGGCGGTGAGCGGTGGGCCGCTGTGTGTCAAAATGGGCTTTAGATAACTGCAAGTCAACAGGGTTAAGGTTTTGCACGATTTACCATTTTAAGTGATGTCATGAAATATGTGACAAATATGTAAGCAAATATGTGAATGGGATTGCATTTGCAACATTTAGGTTTCATATAAACACAACTGAAACAGAATCTGAAATTCTGACATAAACATACCTATTGTAGCACACTATCTAGCATATAACATGTAAAGTTGGAGGACTGGATTGGTGTTTTACTCCCATCTGATTCGGTCTTTGTTTTTTTTATGCAGCTTACTAATAAGAGCTACACAGCAAAGGATACTTGTGATCAAAGTTGTACCAAATCCTAAAGAGCCAGGCGCTCTCCTGTTTAGTGCTACTCCTCTCCACTCCATCAGGGCCGATCTGCAGACGGACACAGAGGAAATCCATCATTAAACAGCTCTGCTGTAAAAAGTCACTGTACTTTTGTCTACAGCACACCAAAAACACTTACAAAGTTCTCCAGATCCGTGTCCACTCCAACACTGCCAAACACAAAACAGCATTACAGCAAATGTAATGAAAACACTTCCAGAACAAAAACACAGTTGGTCACAATTTCATCCTCTCTAATTTGAGTTTTAGTTGTTAAATGAGTTCAGCCTTTTGAGTTTTAAATGACTCATGCCATGGTATTTACACATTATTCCCTCTGGGTAGAGATGGAAAAGGATGCAAATAAGAACAAAAGCCATGTTTAATGAATTACCCATTCCCATAAATCTACTTGTGTGACACAAAAAGGTCATTCTGACTAAAAGCGAGGTTCAAACTGACCGGATTTTCTGGCAGGACAGCATCTGAGTTGTGCCTCCACCGCAGATCCAAACGGTGAAGAAGACCACCAGCAGCGTGGTGGAGAACATCATCTGCCGTGCATATGTGGCCGTGTCCCTGATTGACAAGGCAAAGGTCATGGCACCACGAAGACCTGGCGAGGAGTGGAGCAAGAACACCAAAAATTGGTTCACATAAAACATTATGACTGAAATACATTTGCAAAAATCTGATATTAATCAGATTTCAAACCCCATATGGGATTGGTTTGGGTTGAGTATGCAGGTTTTTTTCTGTTCACTGTTCTAAAAAGCAACAAAGTGGATTCAAAAAAATTAACAAACAATGGTTTCAAGTCTGACCCATTTAACCTTAATAGGACTTTTGGGTTTGGCATGTTATTCTTCATAGTTTGGATCTTAGCTGGCCAAAGGAATCGCCTGCAGCTCTATGCACAAACCTGCAAACATCATCATGTGCTGGAAGTTGGAGGTGATCTTGTTTCTACGACTCAAGTTCAGCAGGAAGGAGAGAGGGTAGATGTTCGCCGCTCTGCCCAGAAACACAGCCAGCTGGGACGAGAGGTGTCAAGGCGTGACTGCAAAAATGGAGCAACTGCTGCACTGACAGCATCCACACCCTCTTCAAAACTGACATTTTGTCCTTCCTGAGGCCTTCAGAGGGCTCGGTTCATGAAAAAGTGGTTCTGGGCCATTGATTTCTGGGAAACACAATGAGCTATAACTCCCTGGACACATCACTCAACAACAACAGCCTGCCACTTCCTTGATGACATTAAGCAAAGTACTGCCGCCCAACATAAACACACGCATGCTTTTTATAATAATAGTAATCTATCAGATTTTCCATTTGTTTTGCATTTGCTAAGAGCATTTTGACTACTCTACCTTTTTATTTTCTGCTCATTTATTCATTTCACATAGTCTTAGGATACGAATGCGCCCACTATGAAGATCGGGTTGAAGACGTGGTTATGGAAGGTAAACAATGTCAAGCCCATGTAGGAAAAGATGAAGTTCTCAGCCAGAAAATTCAGAAGCTCAAATAACTGAAAGAGAGCACAACGACAAGAAATCATAGTGAGATGTTTATGTTATACATATTTCATATTCTGTAGACCTAAAAGAAATATTATAAAACGGATCGTTCCGGTCCTTGATTCTGATTGGCTGAGCAACGTTCGAAGCTGTTGTAAATTACTCTACAAACATGCACCTTTGTTTACTTTGTGTGTTGCTCGGCAACCACTTTGTAGGCAAACTGATTCTGAGGAACTACATTGTTTGGTGGAAGAATACTGTTTTTATTAATATCATTACACTTTATTTGCAGTGGCGGCTCGTCGGGGGAGGCACAGCTTCCCCATAATTTTGAGGTGAAAATGGGAGGAAGACGATTTAATGTTAATAAAATTCACAATTCATTTTAGTTCATGTCTCAGAATGTGTATTTTTTGTTTGTAATTTCACAGTTGTATAATACCATAACGTGAAAACGCCCCTTTTCTATCGCGAATGTGCCGAATCTGCTGATGTAATTGCAACCGCTAATGATAGAGAAGGGTAGGGGGAGGCTGGGGGAGCACGGAGCTCTCGTGCCTCCGTTGGTAAAAAAAAATTAGCCAATCAGCATCGAGTGTTCAGTTTCAGCGCTGAGGAGTGTTGAGAAAAGAAACCTTGCAGAGGAGACTAGTCTCCCTTCTCATATCAACCAATCATCACAGAGACGCAAATTACATGATATTAGTTTGAACGTCTCCTGCTGCGCTGATAATGTACCAAGTAGCCTACTTATGATGAGTAGCGATATTGAATATTTGATCGCCAACAGATTTACCAAACTGTCATTCAAACAGTATATATACAAATTTAAAAAAAGGGAAAACAGCCTAAGCTGGATATAGGCTATACAGCAGTCGGCTTAATTAAATGGCACAACAGGCAGCTCTCTTTTAACACAGACTTTTAAGAAGGGATGGATGTTTGCTTCAAGTGATAGTCCAGGTAAGTGCAATTATATTATCTTGCTGTATGTATGTCATTTTCTTTACTAAAAGCAACCAAAAAGCCATTTTAAAGTGGTTAAGCCGCGAATGTGCCGAATCTGCTGATGTAATTGCAACCGCTAATGATAGAGAAGGGTAGGGGGAGGCTGGGGGAGCACGGAGCTCTCGTGCCTCCGTTGGTAAAAAAAAATTAGCCAATCAGCATCGAGTGTTCAGTTTCAGCGCTGAGGAGTGTTGAGAAAAGAAACCTTGCAGAGGAGACTAGTCTCCCTTCTCATATCAACCAATCATCACAGAGACGTAAATTACATGATATTAGTTTGAACGTCTCCTGCTGCGCTGATAATGTACCAAGTAGCCTACTTATGATGAGTAGCGATATTGAATATTTGATCGCCAACAGATTTACCAAACTGTCATTCAAACAGTATATATACAAATTTAAAAAAAGGGAAAACAGCCTAAGCTGGATATAGGCTATACAGCAGTCGGCTTAATTAAATGGCACAACAGGCAGCTCTCTTTTAACACAGACTTTTAAGAAGGGATGGATGTTTGCTTCAAGTGATAGTCCAGGTAAGTGCAATTATATTATCTTGCTGTATGTATGTCATTTTCTTTACTAAAAGCAACCAAAAAGCCATTTTAAAGTGGTTAAGCAAATAATAATAATAATCGGCAGGGATCCCAGACCTATACAATTAGTATATTTTAAAACCCACGAGCCACCACTGTTTATTTGCTCCGTTTTATTTTGTGAAACCTAACTACCTAACTCCGCTTTGTGTCGTGCCTAACAACGCCCCTTAGCTGTTATACATTCACTGTAAACCACGGCTTCTTTGGGCTTCTTGCTTTATTAACTTTGGACAAGTTCAGCAAAGCTGCTCAGCAGTTTTTATAGTTAAAGGATTACTAAGGTTAAAAAAAAAATCATAATCATGTTGCAACATCAATTGTGTCGTATGTAATTGAGTCATCAGTGTCCCAGTGCTTACTAGATCAAGGCCCTTGCTAGTACAAGATTTTTTTGGGAAGAAATTTATACTTTTATTTCGGAATGGTGCATTAACTTGATCGAAAGACATTTATAACATTATTTATAATGTAATGCTTTCTATTTCATATAAACACTGTTCTTTTGAATTTCCTATTGATTAAATAATCCTAAAAATGTACCATGGATTCCACAAGATTTTAAGCTGCAGAAATGTTTGATAATAAGAAGAAATATCTCTTCATGTGACACTGAAGACTGATGTACAACAGAAGGTCATTCTTTTCAAATGTAATATTAAATGTAAAGTGCAATATTATTTCACAATATTACTGTGTTACTGTAACTGTAATCACATAAATGCAGCCTTGGTGAGCATAAAAGACATAAACATTAAACAATCTCACCAACCCCAAAAGAATTGAAATGTTAGTGTGCATCATACACACTAGGGAGTGGAATGAGAAACAGCATAAAATACGTACTTGTTTTGTCCTGTCTTGAGATTCAGGAGACAGATTGTTAAAGGTGTAATGGGCTTGTGTCATTCCACAGAACAGAACTGCCACCACACCTTAGAAACACAACAAGAAGAGTAGAAACAGCATTCATTTATACAGTAGGAGTTTGCGATATGTTTATATACAGTTTCTAGAAGACTCAATGGGAGTTTCAACTCAAGCTCACCTGTAAATCCACAGGCCTCGGCCAGTAGGAATGTGCTCCAGGACATGAGGAAGAACAGTGCCGTCTCCAGCAACGGCAATTCCCTAAGCTTAGTGAACTTGGTAACGTGGAAAGGAGTCAACGAAAATATCCTTGGGATGAAGAAACTTCTAAATGCATTATTTAACATTAATAGTGAAAATCAAATAGAAAGAAGAATGAGATCTATACATGCCACAGGTGAGATTCAAACATATCCCATTTATTTATCAGAATAGTCACCACACACACCATACAAATGTGTTATAACAAAAATAAGTGACATACAAAATTGAAACATTAAAGGATATCAATGCAGTTACGACTCCAGTTGCCCCTCCCAGAGCAAAAGAACCACTGAAGACCCCCAGGAAGATGCCAAAGGACTTCAGCATGGCCATGGCTTCAAACGTGTGAGTGTTGTCTCCCTCAGGCTGATATGCTACGATTGACCTGTGAAAAGAACACAGATACATCCACACAAACTCATACATTGTATGATTTGAACACATGAGAGTAATTTTAATCTCAAACTTACAGAAATCTAAAAGAGTTAAGAATTTTAAAGAAGGAGATTTCTCTGTTCTTCTATTTTTACAATGATGCAACAGTTCCATCTGCTACTGGAAATCCATAACAAACATTAACATTATGACTATGAGCAGGACTGGAAAATATGCTAATTTTTTTTTTACATCTAAACACGTATCAGATAAGGTGTGCTCTGCAAAGACATTCAATTTATTTTCCACTATTTCCCAGTCTCTGCAGTTTTCTTTAAAGAGGTCATATTATACATTTTCTATCATCTATTGTTTTCCCCTGAGGTCCATAATGTCAGCAAAGTCCCTGTGTAATTTAGTTTGTCCAACTTATCGCTGATCCTTAGATTGGAAATGTTAAATGAGCTCTTTTGTTTACTAAAACAAAGGCTGGTTTGCTGTAGTTTTTAACTTCATAATTAATTCAGAAAACAACTGTTGCTGAAACATACCACATAAATGGTTAAGTGATTGGGAACCTTACTGAAAATAAACTAATGTTGGTATTCGCCAAACTCGCTTTACATCATCTGTAAGAGTTTTGGTGAACTTTCCCATATTTTGCTCTTATAGCTCAGGAGTTGTTGTTTTGCAGCTTAATTTAAATACATATTTTCCATGTATTAGGATAGAAGTTCTGAAAGACCAAGGAAGGTTTGATTCTTCATATGACCTTTATAATGATATAAAACTTTAATTGCTTTTTAAAATGTACCTGATGTACAAATGATAAGCTCAAATTAATAAATGACATTTTTAGTATTCAGGACAGGCAGGAACAAGAGAAAACGTTCTAGAGGACCACAGCATCACTTCAAACTATAAAGCAAATGGCTATCATCCAATCGGCAAATCCCCACAGCTCTGCCCCATCCACACCTTCTAGAACTGTGAAGCTAATAACCTGCAGATTTCCCCTACAGGTAATTCAAATGAAAGTAGAAAAGGATTCTTCTTCTTTGAGGAATGATACACTACTCAGAGATTTCTTTAGCTTACTTGCAGGTGCAGGTGTGAAGCATAACTGTGGGTCATTTACCATGCATGTTCTGGTACAGACCAGTCAATGCACACACTAAAAAGCCACTCGGCAGGCTCAAAGCTACATGTGCAGCACACCCATTGAGGGGCGTTCTCAGTGTCTGGTTCCCGCCCTCTGTATAAGCCACACCTCTAGGGCTGTGATGCCCCGCCCCACTTTGCCTCCCATAATAAAGCAGCATGCTGGAGCAGATGAAAGGTCCAGCAGAGAAAGAATCGGACGTTAAATGAAAAGTGTTAATTATTCATTCTGCACTGCGTTTATAAAAAACCAAAACAGTCATATAATATTAGTGAATTAAAAAAAGCAGTTTGTAAATATGGCAGTGTATAATCATGAGCAGTAGAGGACTTACGAGGACAGTACGAGAGCGACGGCATCATTCAGAACACTTTCTCCAAACAGCAGAGCGTATAGGTCAGCATCCACCTGCAGCTCATTGAAGATGGCCAGAACTGTCACTACAAAACAAAGCCCCGCCTTACAAACATTGCCGACCAATCCTGCATTAGAACTTGGTGCGATCTGCCATTTCATCTGATCTGCTATTCTAATGCAATTTCTAAAGGAAGTCTGGAGTGTCTGGAGAGTTTCAAACTCAATTTTACATTGAGTATTTAAAAATATGTTCAAATGTTGCCAGGGCATAATCGTGACACAAAGTACCATGCATTTTTTAATTATGTAATTATGCATAATTTAACAATGGCATATAGAATATCTGCAATGTCACAATTCCATTCCATGCAAGAATAAAATCCATTAACATACGAACATATTTTTACTGTAATTTGTGTTGGTACTATCATTTTTAGATTTATTCCTGTACAGGGAACCAATGAGGACTGAGCTTTGAAACGGGTTACTTCCAGACAACAAATCGCTTTGATATACAACTTAATTATAATAATTTCCTAAAACGAACATAGCACTAGACTTCAATAAGTGCAGATGAATTCTGCTAGAAAAAAAAAATCTAGGCTTAGTTTAGAAATTCCATAACACATCCCTCTTACAAAAAAACAAAAAAGACGAGACCACATACCTAATTTTCCAAATAAATGTTTGATTAATACACATTAAAACATCCGAGGACTGCATTTAGGCACTGTTACAGGGACTCTGACTGTAGTACCTGGGTCAGTGGCTGAGACAATGGCACCAAAGAAAAGGCAATCAGTGAAGAAGAAATCGCCACCCAGATGGCCAATTTGCTTCATCAGCAATACACAGCCGTACATAAACAACCTGGAAAATAAAGCGCACACCTCTGTACGCTGGTTCTCACCCTCATCACTGGAGCAACCACTTCAAAAATCACTGACAAAAGACATTGTATACACTGACCCAATGATGAAACAAGACACCACGGTTCCCACAAACGCGTAGGCGAGAATGGAGCCCAAGTTCCTGAAGAAATGTCTCTGAAACACAGACACATTATTTAAACGAATAATGAGCTTTGGTTTATCTACACTGAGCAGTACGTTATCTTGTGCACACAACATCTGGTCTGTATTAATGATTTAAAAAACAGCTCTTACTCGTTTTAAACTATATCCAGCATGAAATATGATAGGAGGCAAGAGAATATTGAAGAAGACCTCTGGGTCAAAGGTCACCTGAAACAGAATTAGAATGATTCAGATATTGGCATTTCATTCACCTTTGATCAAATAAGAAAAGGTTTAAAAAATTGCATTACTGTTCAAAATTTTGGGGTAAGTAAGATTTTTTGATGTTTAGAAAGAAATCTCTTATATGCTCACTAGGGCTGCATATATTTGATAAATATAGTAAAACAGGAAAATTTAAAATGTAATTATTCCTGTGATCAAAGCTGAATTTTCAGCATCATTACTCCAGTCTTCAGTGTCACAGGATCCTTCAGAGATCATTCTAAAATATGCTGATTTGCTGCTCAGGAAACATTTATTAGCAGTGTTGAAAATAGCTGTGCGGCTTAATATTTCTGTGGACACTGTGATACATTTCTACATATTCAATGACGAATAGAAAGTTTTAAAAAAATCAGCATTAATTTCACATTTGAAAATATTTTGTATCATTATATATCTTTACTGTCACTTTTGATCAGTTGAATGTGTCCTTGATGAATAAAAGTATTAATTTCTTTCAAAATGGATTTCTAAGAAAGCACATTAAAAATGTAAGCTATTTCCTCTCATCAGTTTGTTGACTGGAGACTATTCGGGCCAATCAAGTCTAAATTCAGCTCGACCAAACATCGAATGTATTTGGCATTTTTGAAATTACGCAACTCTTAAACATTTTGACTAAGACAGAAACAGTTTCATGCATCTGTCATGTGAGGGGCATGTTCTAACAGAGAATAACAGTTTGTCAGGCACTGAATTAGTATGTGTGAGTGTGTGTGTGTGTAATTAAATTATTGGTACAAAGTTAAACCAGGAATTTGTTTGAAACGCCTAGTGAACACTACCGAGTTCAGCAAAACAGACTGGCTATTTATCTAAAAAAAGATGCAAGTATGAGTCATATTCAAATAAATTCAGAGTTCCTCATAACCTTTGTGGTTTAAGTCCAGCTTTCGATTCAAATTCATCTGAATCTGTGTTGTAGGTCAAATGACTGCTGTATGATTGTTGTGATGTGATATTTTACCTTGCGGAGCATCTCGTTGTCCTGAATGTCATTGATTTCACTGCCACTGATCTCTCCTTTCAGTGTGTACTCATAGAACTTACCACTGACATTCACCAGCAGTGTGGCTGGACTGGCATTAACATTACAGCTCAGTGTAACATTGTTCATGTCGCTGGGAACATGAATAGCATAACGCAGGACAACACCCACAAGCAACCCTGATGAGAGACAGAAAGACGGCATTGTACCATTTTATTAAAATGATTCAGTAGTACATTTAAAATGTCTTAATATTTACGTTTTTTTTTTTTTTTATAATTCCACATCAAAATTTTCAAACTCTAGTGAGCTGCCTACCTAGACTTTTTGTCATCACAAAAGCTGAAGTGATTCAACTCTCAACAGCTTTTTGAAGCACATCTGTTTATGTACTATGGCTACTTTTACAGTAGGGGTTCAATCTTCAACTGGCTGGCTGGCTGGCAGTATGCCTTAACAAGATCCACTGGCGGATCAGTTAGACAGCCGCAAGAGCGCTCCGAGTTTAACGCGTTCTCTACCACT
>NW_015505478.1:538561-552822 GCF_001515645.1 Sinocyclocheilus grahami | reverse complement strand
GGCAGCTGCCACCAGCCACTGGCAGCTGCCAGAATCAGACTGATAGATAGATAGATTTTTGTTCAAATTAATTTAATATTTTATTGTGGAGACTTTTGTGCTAAAATTCACCTCACTGTTCACATTATTTCTGTAAATATGTTTCTGTTCTTTTACATTCGCTTGTAAATGTAAATTTTACATTTACAGTAGTTTGGTTTGTTCTTTCAGGATAAAAAGATATCTTATGTAATAAATAATTTGTTACTTTTGCTGAAATTTTGCATTCATAAATGTAAATTTTTCAAAACTCCCCCACGATGAGTGTTTTTTAAAGAGGAATTTGTAATATGGAGACTGGCAGCTGCCAGAATCAGACTGGCAGCTGCCACCAGCCACTGGCAGGTCACATGACCTGTCAGTGGCAGCTCCTGCCAGCCAGTTGAAGATTGAACCCCCACTCTACTTTTATTAGCTGATAATATACTTTTTGTTAACTGAAATAAAGCTGCAATAACATAAAATAAAAAAAATATTAGATTAAAAAAAATGTAAAGGAAAATTAGAAACGGTTTAAATTTATGCACTAAAATTACTAACTGAAAATGAATAAAAACCCTGGAATAAAAATAATTCTCAAGTAAAAATAAATCAAACCAAAATAGTAATATTGAAGAAAAAAACTAGAAAAATTATTTTAAAAAACATAAGCAATAAATAAATAAATTTCACTCAAATATAAATAAAACTACAATATATAAACAATATACATATAAAAAAAAATAGTACAATAACACTTGTGTACATGAGCTCCTGAATAACCTAACTGAGATATGCTTCATAGACACGAGTATTTTCAGTTGTAACTAATTGCAAATAACTCTTAAGTTAAGAAAACTCAGTATAAATCCCGTTACAATTAAAAAGGGTTTCCTTAACTTAAGGCCTTAAAAGAGAGATGACAACAACAGCAAAGCTTTTAAAATCTTGTCTGTGTTTTGAAACAGCCCAGCACGTGCAGGAGAAGCAGTGAGGCAGATGAACTCCTGCTGGACAGGCCCTGTTCTCCCACACTGGCCTTTCAACAGTCATGATCATGCATGGCGTACTTTCATTAACAGATCCCATGCATTTGTAACTTTACTGCGATAAGCATGCAGCTGACTACACAGTTCATATGTGCGATCACAGAGGCAAATGATCTCTGATCACGCCTATCCTCACCATATATCATAGCCAGCCCCGTCTCGTGCAGAAACCTGCAGCGGCGGTGTTTGAACAACCATATGGTCAAGATTGTCAGGGTGAGGAGCAGGATAAAGACCAGCAGGTCGGCACTGTCTTGTCTGTGGCTTTCTTCAGCTTTCTTCTCTGTCACGATGTTCTCCATCGCACTGTCTTCAGCTCGGCACAGGCACAAGCAGAGGGAGCTCGCCAAAACAAACAGAGACAGTCTTCTCCAAATACTCATCGCGGCGTTGATCTTACATGTAGAGTCCATGCTGGCATTTCTTTTAGGTGGAAAGATATAAGAAGAGGAATGCATATGCTCGGGATCGCTGAACACAGGCAGGAGCATTAGCAGATTGTTCCTGATTCCCAGCGACGCCCCGCCCACTGCGCGTGACGTCACGTGACCACGCGCGTGTTCGTGCAGCTCATGACGGGCCGGCGCTGCGCATAACTGTCGATGTGTGCATTTATTCTGCATCCTCTTTGTCGAACATTGGCATATATAGCCTATTATTAAGTAATATTATGATGTAATTAATCTTTTATCATGACAAGTTCAAATCCCCACGCACTCACTTGTTGTGTTGTTGTTTTGCTGTAAAACCCTCATATTTCACTCCACATTTTTCTAAACTGTCTGAAACAGGTCAAATTCAGGTGTTAGTGAGGGAGAACATTTGTGATGTATTTGTCACAGATATATTTAAAAACAGCCAGTATTTCATCGTTACATTATATAGTTGATTTCCTGTTCAGCAGTAGTCATGTATGGAGGACCAAACCTGCAAAAACAATAAATAAATAAATATGCAAATAAATCAATCAACGTCTGTATAAATACACAAATTCTTGTTTAAATACATATAGAAATAATTAAACATGTGATTAAAGTAGGCAAATAAATCAAATAAATTGGTGGACAAATGGAAAATGTTTAAGGAAATGCTAAACTCATCCTATTTATTTTCCTTTGATCACTCATTTATTTCTGAATGTAGTTCCACATTTATTTTTCCTCTGCACAACATGCTAATGAGAGGGTGTCAACCATGGACTTGGTCATCGTGAGATGACTGGTATGAAGTGCTTTAATCGAGGAACAGACAGTTTTTTCCCATTAGATATCAGAACAGAAATACAGGCGACAAAAGTATGTTTACGATCCGCCTACTCTTGCATAATTGACACCCTCTCATTAGCATGTTGCGCAGAGGAAAAAAAAAATGTGGAACTACATTCAGAAATAAATGAGTGATCAAAGGAAAATAGTTAGGATGAGTTTAGCATTTCCTTAAACATTTTCCATTTGCCCACCAATTTATATTATTTATTTGCCTACTTTCATCACATGTATAATTATTTATTTATGTATTTAAACAAGAATACGTGTATTTATGCACACATTTATTTATTTGTGTATTTATTTATTGTTTTTGCAGGTTTCGTCCTCCATAGTCATACAGATAGATAGTCATACAGACAGATAGATAGATAGATAGATAGATAGATAGATAGAGAGATAGATAGATAGATAGATAGAGAGATAGAGAGATAGATAGATAGATAGATAGAGAGATAGAGAGATAGAGAGATAGATAGATAGAGAGATAGAGAGATAGATAGATAGATAGAGAGATAGAGAGATAGAGAGATAGAGAGATAGATAGATAGACAGATAGATAGATAGATAGATAGATAGATAGATAGATAGATAGATAGAGAGATAGATAGATAGATAGATAGATAGATAGATAGATAGATAGATAGATAGATAGATAGATAGATTTTTGTTCAAATTAATTGAATATTTTATTGTGGAGACTTTTGTGCTAAAATTCACCTCACTGTTCACATTATTTCTGTAAATATGTTTCTGTTCTTTTACATTCGCTTGTAAATGTACATTTTACATTTACAGTAGTTTGGTTTGTTCTTTCAGGATAAAAAGATATCTTATGTAATAAATAATTTGTTACTTTTGCTGAAATTTTGCATTCATAAATGTAAATTTTTCAAAACTCCCCCACGATGAGTGTTTTTTTAAAGAGGAATTTGTAATATGGAGACGTTAAGAGGGATGAAAAGTCCCAAAGCATGGTATTTGTATACTTTTGGTTTCATAGAGCCTCCTACTCCCCTACTTTTTCTTTGTCTCTATATTTTTTTCTCCCCAATATTTTTATTTAATTTTATTGTAAATTTATTTTGTGATATGGTGTACAGTGTGAATGAAAATTGAGTGTAATCTCAGTCGTAATATGTAAATCTCCCAGTTATGAATGCCTTTCTGTGTTGTTGTTCAGAGCATTGAATAAAAATAAATAAATAAACACGAAAGTAAAAATGTAAAAGAAAGAAAATATATAATAATAATAATAATCGAAAATTAAGCAAATTAATAAATAGATCAATTAATACAATGTAGTCATTTTAAAGGGGAATCATAAAAAAGGCACAACAAGATAGTGTTATATTCTGATATTCGCTATGTCTCTTTAAATGCATGTTTAAAGTGGCAGTTGGCAACCGGAAGTGCGATTAGTGCGGCGGTGGTGACGCAGCGTTCATTGAAGTGTGCTTCACGCGCTTCAGCAGTGGCTAGATCGGTTGTGCTCGAGTGAAAATGGCCTCGTCCTTCTGGAAAGGTGTTGTCGGTGTGGGCCTTTTCGCTTTGGCGCACGCAGCTTTTTCCGCGGCGCAGCGTAAGTATTGTAGCTCCAGGAGCGGGAGGTAACGGACAGACACGCTGTTGTTCAGTAAGCTGTAGCTGATTGTGGTCCAGTGAGTGCGGCCTCTCTGCGGAGCTCGGTGTGCATGACAGCTTCAGTAGCACTCAAACCTCGGTGAGCTAACTATCTAGACAGCATTTTGGAGAGCTTTCGAGCATTATATTCTGTTCTGAAATGCTATATAGGTAGGCAGGTCACCAGGTTTTGAGACACCGTCGTTGTAACAGCACCATACACGGTTAAGAAGTTGTTTTCTACCATGAATCACTGATCATGTCAGTGTGACTGAGACTTATGAAGGATCATTGTTTGTGTGATGTGTGTGGAGTTTTATCGTGGCGTTTATGTAACGCAGTGTGCTTGGTATTTTAGTAGTAATTCTCTACTCCGTAAACATTATGTATTCAAACTTTCTCCAAAGACAGTGTATTGAGTAACCCTTAACAAGTAACTAAATTATGATGTAATGAAAAATAGCTGGTAGCCAAGCAAATAGAGTAACGTTAGAAAAATAAACAAATTGATCCGCTATATATGTCCGTTTCGCTCGTTTGGGTCGGATCTTTTCTCTGAACAACATTCGTTCAGTAATCGCTCTGGGGTGCGTTTCCCAAAAGCATCGTTAGCTAACTATTGTAGTTAGTTCCATTGAAATCTGTTGGTAACGACGGAACTTGCGACCATAGTTGCTTTTGGGAAACGCACCCCTTAACGATTCTGTAACAGGTTCGACTGAATCGATCCCGCGGTTTTCGACTCACTGAACCGAGAATCGTCTCTTCTGAACATACTGGGCCTCATTTATGAAACGAACGTACGACAGAAAATTGGGCGTACGGTCGTTTTAACCGTAGACTGTATAAAACCATGGACGTAGTGTCCGTGACGTCACCCGTAGGTTTCCGAAGAGCGTTTTTGAAGCCTAAAGTAGGCGGAGCCGGCCGTCGCCATCTTGGCAGCGCCCCACTCCCGGATAATCGAAAATGGGCAAAGAGGCGGGAGCTGGTTGCTGAAACCACGCCCACCTAGCTCGACGGTGGTGACCGAAGCGGCAATCCACCTGTCACTCAAGTGGCCACGCCCTTAATTATGCAGACCTTTAAGGCTTAGTATAATTTAAATGGACGAGTTATAAAAAAATTCACCCCTCCTCACAGTTGTCATGAAGGGCAAAATTAGCTATATAGACCAAAACCAGTTTTTGTACCAGGCTGTAAACATATTTTTTTCTGCTGTAAAGTTGGGCATTTTAACATGGGGAGTCTATGGGACTGACTCCCTTTTGGAGCCAGCCTCTAGCTGGATTGATTTCGATGAATTTAAGTTTTAGTCACTTCCTTGTTGGTTTCAGAGTGAGACCGGAAGGTTGCCGCTTGGTTTTAAAGGGGTCATATGATGCTTTTTTAAAAAAATATTATCATTATTTTGTGTATTTGGTGTAACAGAATGTTGACATGCTTTAATGTTCAAAAAACACATTATTTTTTAAATGCTGTACATTATCACACAGCGTCTCCCTGACATGCTGCTTCAACACTAACTGCGGTTACTGAAACCACGCCGCCTTTCTTTGCGTGAACATTTGGGCGGCATTATGCAAATATTTCCACATAGTGAGGTAGATATGTGGGGGCGTGTTAGAACGAGCCGTTTTAGGGGGGCGTGGCAGAGTCTTATATCTCTTTGGTTTTGAGACTTTAGTCTTTGCAACTTCAGGGATCTTATCTATGCACAATCAGCTTGTAACACTCCAAAGAGAAAGGAAAACTTGAAATCGCATCATATGACCCCTTTAACACAAAACTTGGAATTTATCAATATGGACGTGAGCTGTGGCTACGATCAAATCTCACGTCTGGTCTCGGTTCGTGTACGCAAGTTTTTGAGTTACCTGAACCTGCGCGCAGCATAGTAAATACGGTGGAGAATTGTAGAATGACAGCATTTTGTTCATTTTTATTTTCCTGACCGTCAAACGAAGTTCATTAGTCGATCGTTAACCAGTAAGATTAGAATGTCTTTTTTGGGGTTTTATACAGGGCTTTAGCTTTATATGTGCAAATAGCAGCATAAATAAGACCATGAGGATTCAATTGTCACATGATGCACCTGCAGAGCTTCTGTAAAAGGAGAAAAACAGAAAGTCTATAAAAGGAATAAAATAAAAAAGGATCACGCATATAATAGGCTATAATATAATTAAGAGATTAACAAAAGGGGAAAAAAACACTGTGCAACAAGTATAGGCTATGCTCATTTTTGTGACACTCTTATTAAATTTAATTTCTTTTCTTTATATCTTTATTTGATTTAATCCATCTGATCGCACAGGCGCCTCACGCACACACAAACAACATTAGTTCTACCATTGCCTGACATTTCAGCCATTCATCATCAAACTAAAATGCAGTCAACCAAACATAAGTTACACTGTTTTTTAAAAGGTCCGCTGTAAAATCAGCGTGCAGCGCCCAAACAAACATTTTTGCGCATGTGAAGGATTTTACATGGATATTAGAACATGAGTGAAGTATAAAGCCATGTTTAGGCTACATAATGAATAATAGTATGCAAACAAATGTTACAAATATGGCAAAAATGGAAACATTTGGATTCTTGTGGTACGAGACAGGCTCGTGAGCCCAGTGCCGTTTCAGTTTTGCTTGACTGTTTATAATGAATGCCTCTATAGCCTAATTTGTGTTTTATTTTATAGTTTAATATATAATTTCATAACTACTTATTTTAAAATTTGTTCTCTTCTGAATACCGTTCAATTTAAAATATTTGTTGTAGAGTGAGGGGAACTAAATAGGCTGTTTATATTTACCAGTATTTTCCATTTCCATTTATTCATTTAGGAGACGCTTTTATCCAAAGTGACTTACAATTGGGGAATACATCAAGCGATTCATCTTAAAGAGGCAAATAGACACAGGAAGTGCTTGTCATACCAAGTTTCAAGCATTGTTCAAATAAGTACATGCTAGACAGAGAAAGATAAAAGAAAAGGGAAAAAGAAAAAAAAAATCTTTTTTTAATTTTTTTTAGGATGTAGTCAGATAGTGACAAAAGAGGTGAGTTTTCAGCTGTCGCTTGGAAAAATTTCAGGAAATCAGCATAGAGGTTGGAAGATCATTCCACCGGCAGGGACGGTAAATGAAAATGTTCTGGAAAGTGATTTTTTGTCTTTTTGTGATGGTACCACAAGGTGTCGCTCACTAGCGAATCTCAGACTTCTGGCGGGAATGTAGATTCGTAAGAGTGAGTGGAAGTAGGCGGGTGCTCAGCCTTTTTCTGTTGTATATGCAAGCATCAGTGTCTTGAACTTGATGCGAGCCTTAACCAGCAGCCAGTGCAGGAAGATAAATAGAGGTGTGACGTGGGCTCTTTTGGGCTTGTTAAAGACCAGTCGTGCCGCTGCATTCTGAATCATTTGTAAAGGTTTGACTGTGCATGATGAAAGCCCAGCCAGAAGAGCATTGCAGTAGTCCAGCCTAGAAATGACAAGGGCCTGGACAAGAAGTTGTGCAGCATGCTCCGTTAAGAAGGGCCTGATCTTTCTGATGTGCAATGAAAACCTGCAAGATCTAGCAGTTTTTGCAATGTAGTCTTTGAAAGTCAGCTGGTCATCAAAGATTACACCAAGATATCTGACCAAACTTGATGAGGGAATTGTTGATGAATCTAACTGGACGGTGAAGTCTTGCTGTAGATTTGGAGTGGCCGGGAAGACAAGAAGCTCAGTCTTTGCCAGGTTGAGCTGTAGGTGATGTTCATCCATGACGAGATGTCCACCAGGCAGCCTGAGGTCCGTGCAGCTACCGCTAGATCATCTGGTTGAAATGAGAGATAGAGCTGTGTGTCATCATAGCAATGGTAGGAGAAACCATGTACCTGTATGATGGGTCCCAGTGATGTAGTGTATATGGAAAAGAGTAGGGGTCCAAGAACTGATCCCTGAGGAACCCCAGTGACCAGTTGATGTGCTTTGGATAAATCCCCACCCCAGGCCACCCTGAAAGACCTACCAGTGAGATAGGATTCAAACCAGTGAAGTGGAATCCCTGTGATGAGGAGAGGGTGGACAAGAGGAGCTGATGATTCACCGTGTCAAAAGCATCAGATAGATCCAGCAAAATAAGAACCGATGATTTGAAATCAGCTTTTGCAATCCGCAGGGCTTTAGTGACTGACAGTAGCGCAGTCTCAGTTGCATGGCCACTCCTGAAGCCTGACTGGTTAGGATCCAGTTGGTTGTTCTGTGTAAGAAATAATGATACCTGGTTAAAAACAACTCGTTCAAGTGGTTTTTTTTTTTCTATGAAAGGAAGGAGAGAGACGGGTCTGTAGCTATCTGTAAGTGAAGTGTTTAATGTAGGTTTTTTGAGCAGTGGGGTTACCCGAGCCTGCTTGAATGCAGTGGGTAACGTGCCTGTGAGAAGAGATGTGTTGATGATGTGTGAGTGGTGGTAAAAGTGCAGGGGAGATTGCTTGGAGAAGGTGTGAGGTGATTGGGTCTAGTGGGCATGTTGTAGGATGGCTGGAAAGGAGAAGTTTGGATACTTCTGCCTCAGTGAGGGGACAGAAGGAGAAGGGGGAAGTTTTAGGCATGATGCGGTTGGTTTGAGTTTGTGTGTCTGTGGAGCTGAGAACTGACTACTGATTGTTCTAGTTTTGTCTGAAATCATCAGCTGTTATAGAAGTGGTGGAGGGGGACAGAGTAGAGAATTGAATGTTTTGAAGGTTACGTGTGTCTGTAGCGCTGTTGATCTTGTTGTGAAAATATGACGATTTGGCAGTATGGACTTGAGCAGAGAAAGATGAAAGCAAAGACTGATACATACTCAGGCAAATCTTTTGATTTGCGCCATTTTCTCTCTGCTGCCCTGAGTTTGGACCGATACTCACAAAGAACATCGGATAACCAGGGGTTAGAAGGGGCAGCCCGTTCTGGCCTGGAGGAGAGAGAACATATATTGTCTAGACCAGAAGTTAAAGTAGAGCATAAAGTGTCAGTTGCTGCATTATCAGAGATGTGTAGGGGTTTTACCAAAATGTTGTCTGCAGTACAGTTGCATGTGCAAATTAAGTCAAGTTGGTTGCCTGATTTGTGAGTGCTTATAGTGGTAAGACATTTGAAATCAAATAAAGCTAGGAGTGAATGGAAGTCTGCAGCATAAGGCTTGTCCAGATGAATGTTCAAGTCGCCAAAACCTAAAAGTGAGCTGCTATCCTCTGGGAATGAGGACAGCAGACCATCCAGCTCTTCTAGGATGGTGCCCAGTTGCCCAGGAGGCCGGTAAATTACCACAACATGGAGTTTTATATTAGCTGTTACAGTAATTGCATGATATTGAAATGAGCAGACCAGTGCCCCCACCCCTCCCAACCTGACGAGGGGTGAGAGAGAAAGAGAAGTTGTTAGACAGAGCAGCTGGGGTTGCTGAGTCTTCTGGACGAATCCAGGTCTCAGTCAAGACCAAGATGCTGAGTGTAGATTGCAAAGAAAAAGCAGAAATGAAGTCAGCTTTGTTGACAGCTGACTGACAATTCCAGAGACCCACAGAAAAAGAAAGAGGTGCAGTAGAAGATGTACAGAAAGGACGCAGGTTAGCAAGATTGCGCTGCCGTCTACGAGTGATGTTAGATGCATCATTTTAATATACATATAAATTACATAAATTAATGTAGCCTAATTGTTTGCAATTACAAGGTTAACGGGTGTTTTTGGAGTAAGATCAATTTCGCTTTCATGAGATTATACTGCGTTCCCATATGTTAGGATCCAGTTGGTTGTTCTGTGTAAGAAATAATGATACCTGGTTAAAAACAACTCGTTCAAGTGTTTTTTTTTTTTCTATGAAAGGAAGGAGAGAGACGGGTCTGTAGCTATCTGTAAGTGAAGTGTTTAATGTAGGTTTTTTGAGCAGTGGGGTTACCCGAGCCTGCTTGAATGCAGTGGGTAACGTGCCTGTGAGAAGAGATGTGTTGATGATGTGTGAGTGGTGGTAAAAGTGCAGGGGAGATTGCTTGGAGAAGGTGTGAGGTGATTGGGTCTAGTGGGCATGTTGTAGGATGGCTGGAAAGGAGAAGTTTGGATACTTCTGCCTCAGTGAGGGGACAGAAGGAGAAGGGGGAAGTTTTAGGCATGATGCGGTTGGTTTGAGTTTGTGTGTCTGTGGAGCTGAGAACTGACTACTGATTGTTCTAGTTTTGTCTGAAATCATCAGCTGTTATAGAAGTGGTGGAGGGGGACAGAGTAGAGAATTGAATGTTTTGAAGGTTACGTGTGTCTGTAGCGCTGTTGATCTTGTTGTGAAAATATGACGATTTGGCAGTATGGACTTGAGCAGAGAAAGATGAAAGCAAAGACTGATACATACTCAGGCAAATCTTTTGATTTGCGCCATTTTCTCTCTGCTGCCCTGAGTTTGGACCGATACTCACAAAGAACATCGGATAACCAGGGGTTAGAAGGGGCAGCCCGTTCTGGCCTGGAGGAGAGAGAACATATATTGTCTAGACCAGAAGTTAAAGTAGAGCATAAAGTGTCAGTTGCTGCATTATCAGAGATGTGTAGGGGTTTTACCAAAATGTTGTCTGCAGTACAGTTGCATGTGCAAATTAAGTCAAGTTGGTTGCCTGATTTGTGAGTGCTTATAGTGGTAAGACATTTGAAATCAAATAAAGCTAGGAGTGAATGGAAGTCTGCAGCATAAGGCTTGTCCAGATGAATGTTCAAGTCGCCAAAACCTAAAAGTGAGCTGCTATCCTCTGGGAATGAGGACAGCAGACCATCCAGCTCTTCTAGGATGGTGCCCAGTTGCCCAGGAGGCCGGTAAATTACCACAACATGGAGTTTTATATTAGCTGTTACAGTAATTGCATGATATTGAAATGAGCAGACCAGTGCCCCCACCCCTCCCAACCTGACGAGGGGTGAGAGAGAAAGAGAAGTTGTTAGACAGAGCAGCTGGGGTTGCTGAGTCTTCTGGACGAATCCAGGTCTCAGTCAAGACCAAGATGCTGAGTGTAGATTGCAAAGAAAAAGCAGAAATGAAGTCAGCTTTGTTGACAGCTGACTGACAATTCCAGAGACCCACAGAAAAAGAAAGAGGTGCAGTAGAAGATGTACAGAAAGGACGCAGGTTAGCAAGATTGCGCTGCCGTCTACGAGTGATGTTAGATGCATCATTTTAATATACATATAAATTACATAAATTAATGTAGCCTAATTGTTTGCAATTACAAGGTTAACGGGTGTTTTTGGAGTAAGATCAATTTCGCTTTCATGAGATTATACTGCGTTCCCATATGTTAATTACCGTAATTTCGAGATGACAGCACATGATGTTCTCGGAGCTGTTCACGTCCTCGGACTCAGAATTATGCTTTTCTATGGCAACACTATCAGTGGCCTAAACAGAGCCTGCGGTGGTCAGGTGGTACTGCAGTAACAGGGTACAAGTCGAAGCTCTCAGAAAACTCCCAGTTCACAAGTTGTAATTACGAGTTCTACGAGGACGTGAATGCTTTTTACAAGTTGGAATCTCGTAATTTCGGGAATTCCGATATGGCGTATATCTCAGTGTCGTAAACTCTAGGGGCAAGGCTTCTAAGCCAGGGTGTTTTTAGGGGCGTGATATTCAAATGACGATTGTTTTCTGCCGCCACTTTTATCAATGTGCGATCATTCGTACGATAAGATTGGCGGCATACGAATGTTTCATGAATCGCACGTGAACTCCGTCATAAGTTGATTTGTGCGCACCGATATGCGCTCGTTTCTACGTTAGATTGATAAATGAGGCCCACTGACTCGTACTGAACGGACAACCGACAAATTCATTGTTTAAAATCCTTTATTAATTCTTCTCAAATAACAAACGGGCATTATCATTGTTAAACACAATTAATCCATTAATGCATTAAAATATATTTAAAATTAAGTAATTATGTGTAGTTAATTTTAAATACGCCTATCTTTTTTGTATTCTGCTTTTATTTATATATATATATATATATATATATATTCAGATACTTTAATGAAAAATTTTGTTGACAAGACCAATATAATGGTATTTCTTGCATTTGGATGCAAAGCTCACTGTTGGTTGAGCCACTGGCATGCTTTACCGCAAAGCTACCATATTTATAAAATACATAAAAAATTAAATAAAAGCAAATTTAAGGATTTTTCAAATTTCCAAAATTAAATGCAACAAAATTTGGAGCAACTTTAAAAATTATACATTTGTCTAAATAAAACTTACCTCTAAGCAAAATATTATTCTACAGAACTTCATCTTCTTTGTTTTGCATAAAAACACCAAACTTTATAATGTGATAAGCAAAAACCAGCCTGAGGACTAAACTAATGTTATAATTTTTTTCCCCCCACAAACTGAACTGACACGCATGAAATTACAATAAATACCCTTAAATAATAAAACATAATCAAAAATCATACTAAAAAGCAATATGTGCCTAATGTGGCTGGGATGTCAGGGACCAAATAATCTGTTTTGACATTTGCATGTTTGCTCAGGTTTCTAATTCTATATGTTTGGCATATAATGCAAAGTTCGGTTGATGTGATTATGATGAAGTTAACAGATTCTTTGACACAAACTGTTCATAAGAACCGATCCACGGAATCAACTCAGGCTTCCCATAACAAGATGCAAACGGTTAGCAGTAGCCTTATTTTTTGCATATACCATCACTTGAAAAAGCTTAGCATTATATTCTAAGCATATAGAATTAGAAACCTGAGCAAACATGCAAATGTCAAGAAGCTGTGCACTTTAATATAAGAACTTTTAATTTGCAAGGGTGGTCTTATTGTGCTTCTTTGTGTGTGTGTGTGTGTGTGTGTGTGTGTGTGTGTGTGTGTGTGTGTGTGTGTGTGCTGTGCACTTTAATATAAGAACTTTTAATTTGCAAGGGTGGTCTTATTGTGTTTCTTTGTGTGTGTGTGTGTGTGTGTGTGTGTGTGTGTGTGTGTGTGTGTGTGTGTGTGTGTGCTATATGAATTGACTACATTTACTTGCTATAGGGTTAAGGTTAGTGTTTGGTTTAGGATTAGAAACTTGAAATGATGCATAATTTACTAATATCACTATAGTAAGTACATGTAACTGACACTTTGGGAATGATTTAATGCCTCTCGTACATCCAAAAAAAGACATTTTCTTTTCTTTTTCCAGACCGATCCTACATGCGACTGACAGAAAAAGAGAACGAAACATTACCTATAGATGTGAGTTGCAATCAAATACAAGACTCTAATCATATTGAATCACATGCATTAGTGTTCCTCGATACAGTTTCTCTTGTGTTGTGTTTTCAGATAGTGTTACAGACTTTGTTATCGTTTGTGATCACGTGTTACGGCATAGTTAACATCTCAGGCGAATTCAAAGACATGGATGCTTCTTCAGAGCTCAAAAACAAGTAAGCAAATGTTTTTTTCTGAGATCATAAAGTAACACCTGGCTATATCAGACATATGCTGTTCCCTTTGATACATTATGAGCTCTCTTGTGTCTGTTTTGCTCTAACAGGACATTTGACACATTGAGAAATCACCCGTCATTCTACCTGTTCAATCACAGAGGCCGAGTACTCTTCTGCCCTCCAGAGCAAGAGCCCTCCACTCCCAGCGCCCAGGCCTTGCCCTCCAATCCCCTGCGGTTACGCAAACTGGAAAATTATCATTGAGACTGGCCTTCAGTGGGCTGCCTTGCCTGGTTTCATTTGTTTCTTTCTTAAATTTATGTTAGCTCCTCGGTTGAAAGGGAAAATAAGCATATTTTCCTGTCTTGTTGTATATGTGAATATGCTGTACAAACATGCATCTCTTGTGGTTACTATTTTGTCAATGGACTGTGCCAACTCCTTTTCCAGCTGATATGTTTGTAAATACTTGTTCTTGCTTGGGAGTCTTAGGTCTGTAGGTTATGGCTGTAGCCCTGTGCTTGGCTGTCGGACACAGGGCACGAATCCTACATGTACAATGTCGGTTTTGCCACGTTTTTGGCTGAACTGACCCTAACTGCAACTGGTTCTTCCCTGTCCCCATCTGAATTGAGGACCATAAATTGTATTAGTGTTAAGAAGCATTAGCTCTGATTACCAAACTTCGGATTTGAGCTCTGAAAATGCTGTAAATGATTAAAACTATTAAAACATGTCTAAGCAAGGCCACAATAGATTATGTAGATTAATAGCAATTTTAACAATACTGTGAACACTCGGTGGGAATGAATAGTACATTCTTGTTTTTTGAGTTAAGGGGAGGGGAGGGGGGGAGGG